>NW_024580672.1:5179811-5315095 GCF_017639235.1 Corvus kubaryi
TGTGTGCACACGCAGGACAGGCAGCGACCACGGCTCTGAGAAGCCACTGAATGAGGCTCTCGGGGCCACCCTGTGCTTTTACTAGGGGGGCTGTTGAGTTAATTTGCCTCAGACCTTTGGGAAAATCTGTAGATCTCAGAACTGAATCTCCCAAGGGATAATTCAGTGCCATCCTCACCAGATGTCCCTTTTGCGCAGGTCAGTTGGCTGTTGTGGGCCATGGAGCAACTGTGGCTTACCTATGCTTTAGCATTCTTGCTGGCCGTGGTCAGGTGGGCACAGTGCATGGTTGCTTGGAGGCTGCTCCACAGGGATGTCCAGGTCACTGGACAGGGAAGGTGCTTGAGCAGGAGCTGCGATAACTAAGACATGGCAGCAGCAGATTCTTGTGTGTGTCCTCCTGTGGGAGGACTTCCCCCTCTGTCAGGTCTCTGTAGCTGCAGAGCAAGGAGAGCCCTGGGACAGCAGGCATGGTGCTGGGGTGCTCCTCCCTGCCTCCCCTTGCAGGCCGGGCTTTGTGGCAAAGGTTCTGTGGGTCTCATGTTTTTCTGAATGTGGCACCATGGCAATTTTAGTGCAACTGTAACTGGGGGTTTGTGACTGCTGTCACTGTAATTATCTGTCTGGTCAATAAAATAAGGGTACTGAGTGCTGGCAGTTTGGGGGAATGAAGACTGACTTAATTACAGCAACCAAATCTCTCACATCTCCTGTCCACTGAAACAGCAGCTGCCTTCATGTGCTGCCCTTTAACAGAGCTGCCTATCATGCATCTAAACAAACAAGTAGGGAAGACAGAGGGGAGATTGTTTGTCAGGGATGTGTCTTTGCGAGGGAGGAGCAGCAATATCTGCAGGAGGGACTGAGGTGAAACCCAACATCAAAGGCAAGAGGCTGTCAGCACATTTAACTTTACAGAAAACCTTCTCCTAATAAAAAAGGAATGACCTCGTTACTGCGGACACTAACAGTTCCCAGGGGAATACCAGGAGACTGCTGCCTGCACTTTTAATATTCACTTTACAAACAAATGGGAAACCTTGAAAGAATTTCGGTGTTGTTCTTGGCAAGTCGTTACAATGCTGTGTCCTTATAAAAATCATTTAAGCATTTATGTAGTGTGAGTTTACTTTTCATCTGCTGCTTTTCATTGCTATCAATCTCCCTCCCTCTCATTGCCTGAGTCCCTGTAGGAAAGACCAGGATGCCCATGGAGCAAGGTGCTGGCCATGCCAGCAGGTTTGGCAGGAGGCACTGTTAAGCTTGGCTCTGAATGCTGAGAGAGAGGACCCCTTTCTGGAGGAGATGCTCGAAAACTCTGTCTGGACCTGGGCCAAAGACAGCAAGCCAAGTCCTATCAGGAGGGTGAAGGGCAGGGGAAGCTTTGAGTTGGCTGCAGAACTGGGGCAGGGGTGCGGAGGGGAGAGCTGGGCCGGTGAAGGCTGGAAGGACCCTGTGACTGTGACAGCCCTGCAGGCAGCCTGGTGTGAAGCAGTGTGGGGATGCAGGGTGGGCCAGTTCAGAGCTCTGCTCCTCTCAGCTTCTCCTGGCAGGAGTCACCAGATGCAATAATGCCAGGAAAGCTAGAGTGGAACAAATCTGTGTCTCTTCCAAGACTCTGTGAAAGAATCAGGGAGAAAATGCTGCTGCAAACTGAAAGAATACTTGCAAAGTGTGAGGCTGTTCAGTCAGCCAAATATCTCTGCAAATTACACGAGTGGTTTCTTTTCATGGGCTAGGCTTTCTCCTCAAGTTACCACAGTCCGAGTGACCAGAAATCTTCCCTGATGTTTCCTTGGTGTTACGTTTGCTGTGTGGCACCTGAGGGAGGTTTGCAGAAATGGTTTCATTAGTGGGGGAAAATACTCTGTACTGGAAGTAAGCCCTTACAACAGATGCCTCAAGCTATTCAGTAGCTGTCCACAAACTCTTACCCACACTTATCTGCTGTGCAGCCTGGGGAGTAGCCCTTCCCCTCCAAGCATGTGCCCACAATTATGGGCAGAGTCAGGCACACCCCAACACACTCATGAACATGCAAACAAAATACACATGTGTAATTTAATGCCCACGTGCCTATCCACACACACCATGCCTCTGTGCATGTCAGTATGTTCCTCTTTTCTCGTTTCCATTTGCTCATACAGAGCCGTCCATCCCTGGTGCAGATTAGCTTACAATTCTGACAGTCATGTAAAACACAACTTTATGCTTTGGGTTCATCCTCTATACAGCCAGCTCTGACACCAAACTGTGGGAAAGGCAGCTCATATTTGAATATCATTTCTGTAATTCATACTTTACCTGTTTCTCTAGACATTTGCTTTGCATCCTTTCATCCCAGATTCTGTCTGAGCTCAGGTTTCCTGACTACTGCTGCAAGGTAAAAGGCAGATGCCTGCTGCTATTCGAGGCTTTCTAGTGGAAGGATGATGTACAGAAGACGAAAATGTATGATGGTAAGTAGGTTGTGGGAATGACACCATTCATTGGTACTCTAGGTATCAAAGTAGTCACTAACGGGCAATTTACAAAAGACACTTTTGAGCCATTTTGAAGGAAATCACTGACTGCTGTGAGCAGAAGAGTGCAGGCGGCTTCATGCAAGCGTGAGCTATTGCCCAGGAGCTGCCCTTTGCAGTTGTGAGCTACGCAAGAAATGCAAGCAGCTCTTTCCACTTCCACACTCCTCTGTGGATGTCTGGGAGCAGATGTTTACCCTCTGTGGAATCCTACCAGTTGCCCATGTCATGTGGGCACAGCAAGGCCGCACACAGGTTTAAACAAACCGTCTTCTACAGCCAGGAAAAGGGGAGGCATCTTTTCTTATTCCAGTTGAATATCTCTAATAGGCACATGGATCTAGCATTTTATTATCCTTACCTTGTTTATTCCCAAATATTAGAGTGGTAAGGGGTAAAATTTGTTCTGAAGGTTTGTCATTGTCAATTTGTTATTGAAAACTTTGACTAAACAGTCCCTTTGAAGTGCCAAGAAGATGCTCTTTAAAGCATTATAATGAGATCCAGGGAGACTCTGGTCCACTGCTACTTCTTTGAAACCCAAATAAAGTGGAGCTGGAAGTTTTATGTACTTTATAAAGACCTTAGAAATCTGTGTACCAATCACTATAGGAAAAGCCATATGTTAATATAGAAAGATGGGCCAGATTTCTCTTTGCTTGAATGATGTAAATAAGCTGTTCTGGGAAAGTGCAAAGGGAGTTATCATGTGTTAAACCTCAGAGCCAACAGTACGAATCCCTGAAATGCTGTTTTGCAAAAGTCCTAGGCATTTCTATAAAGTTGGACTTCAGTGGGGTTTTCTCTTCACTTGTTCTGGCATGTTTGCTTATTCTGATTATCTGTTACGGCAAGTTTTGTCTAAACACTAAGAGAAATTTGAAGTTTCTGATTAAAGAGGAAGATACTTCAAAGTGCAAGTGCCCATTTGTGCACATGCCCAATATTTGTAAATAATCCCACATGCACTGGTGGTCATTTTGACTTTGGTGGGAAACACCAGCACGGCTCAACCTCTAGGTTCATATTATGGCTAGCATGTGAAAAGTAGGAGGATGGACTTCCAAAGACCATCCTCATCAACTTCACTGAGTTCCCAGATAGACTTTTACATGCATATCCTTATAGCACCTTCCAGTACCTAAAAGCACCTACAGGGAAGCTGGAGACAGATTTTACTTTTTACAAGAGCATGTAGTGGTAGGACAAGGGGGAATTGCTTCATACCAAAAGAGGTCAGGTTTGGATTAGGTAGCAGGAAAAAATTCTTTACTGTGAGGATGGTGAGACACTGGAATGGATTGTCCAAAGAAGTTGTAGGTGACTCACCCCAGGTTGGATGGGGCTCTGAGCAACCTGGTCTAGTGGAAGGTGTCCCTGCCCATGGTGGGGGGTTGGATCAAGATGACCTTTAAGGTCCCTTCCAACCCAAAACATTTTATAATCTAACCTTAAGCAAAGATACAGTGCAGCAGTGAATTAAAACCCAGTGAGGTGTGTGCCCAGAACTGCAAGTGCAAGTGGTCATACAAATGCTGGACCACAAGGAAGGATGGCTTGTAACTAGTGGTTCAAAGAAAACTAGCAGGAAATCTGGGGTCACTGCCTGGCTCTGCCACTGATTTCCTTTATGTCCTTGCCTCATTCACTTACTTTAGCTGTTCTCCAGCTAAAGCAGACAACAGTACCTCCCTAATGGTCTTGGGAAAGTCTCTTGAGACTGTGAAGAGGGAGGATTTGATTCTCTCTTTGTGAATATACTCCTGAGCAAAAGGGATTCCAGATTAGAACTGCCTGGGTCTGCTGCTGCTCCCCAATGTAATTATATCAAATATCTGGAACAATAATAGAACTTCACAATGTTTTCCCATTTGGGGTTGAAGGGCATAGTTTGTTCAATAACCTGGAATGCAAAGTTTGGCTATAGTTTTGAGCCCTAGTTTCTCGGTGTGTTTTTTTGGTTTTTGGTTTTTAATTATTTTTGGTCATCGAAGTCAAATTCAAAGTGCTTACCACCTCCTTGTTTTAAACCACGACAGTATTCCTTTAAGAAACAATTAACAACTCATTCAGATTTTCTTCTGGATCATTTTTGTGTCTTTCTTCATATGACTGAAAGCTTGCAGTGCAGCCACACACCTGGAAGAAGTTCTTTAGCTCTGTCAGCTGCAATTTTCCAGGAAAATCTCCTTGCTAGATAATTCCTGATGAGGCTGCAGGAAAGGACAGGTCTGTGTAGCTGCATTGGAGTGGAATATTACCCTCTTCCTGCACCTGTCTGTTGGCTTTAGAAGTGTGGGACATGGAATAATCCAGCAGAGAGGTATCACCTGCGAGCAAGGAGGTAAGAGCAAGTCGTCTTGATGAGATGCTGTTATTCTCTGGATGGGTCTTCTGCCTTTCTAGGTGAGACAGTGTGGCCTCTTTAACCCCATCACTGGATCAGCACTCCCAAATTACACTAGTGTAACCATCCCACTTGAACTAAGCAAGTAGCTCCTGGCTTCTGACTCCACCATCCAGCCTTGGGTATCCCCTCTCAGGCTGATGCCTGCACCCCCCTCTTCCTCCCTCTCCTCTGAAGCCCCCTGCTTGCGGGTTCCTTGATATTTTCCAGTCCTTCCCTAATGAGCACTGCAGAATTACATCTAATTAAGGATGTAAATGATGCTGGAGAGGGAGAGAGAGGGAGAGGATGGGAAGGGGCGGGGGGGAAGGGCAGCTACTTGCTGTGTGCAACTCTGCAGTAAAGTGTCTCCTACCTCAGCAGAAAAGTTATCACGGGAGACAATGTCAACTTTACGGAGGGGGAGGGCCCTTCACACGGCTCCGTTCCCGCCTGCAACAGCCTCCGCCTCTCTTTTATGTGTCAGAGCTGCAGATGCTGATGTCCTTTCTCCCAAATGCTGCTTTGTCAGCCGGAGCTGTCAGCGAGCCCTGGTCTCCCTCTCTGACACTTGCCACCACCCTCACCTGTGTGTCGCCGGAGGGTTGAAGGGCTCAGAAGACATCAAAACCTGCTGTTGCTCTGGGTGAGCGACCTGTTGTGTTCCTCTTGCTTGCAAAGGGATTTTGTCCCTCTGGTATGGGCCAGGTCCACCTCCACATTCAGAGGGTGAGAAAGGACACCATTGCTCAGGGGGAGGGTGGATTTTGGCCATTTCTTCCAGGCACTGGGACACCTGCCTCTCTGGCCTGTCACCTGCCAGCGCTGGCCCTCAGCCCCTGCTCCGTGGGGGAGGATTAGGGCAAAGTCCCTTGTCTCTGCAGCAGTGGCTGGGACAACGTGTGCAGGGTGACAGGCACCCGGGGCAGCCGGAGCTCCCGCCACGTGAACCTGAGATATGTGGTTGCTCACACATGTGAGCTGGTCTGGTTTGCTTTAGGAAATGCTCCTAAAGGAAGCAGTGGGGGCACTGGAGGAAAGGAGGGTTCATTCAGCAAGGGGCTGCAACCCCTCCATCCCACCACCAGCCTTGGCTGGCAGCCCCTGCCTGCACCAGGGAGCCAGGAGTCAGCCGGCTGGCAGCCCTGCTTTGGGGGGGTGATGATTCTGCTGGCGACGAGCAGCTGTTTGAACCCATTCCAGTCTCGCTGGGTCCTCCCGAGCGCGTTTCCAAGCACTCCAGGTCCCTGTTGGCGTATTTCTCTGCACATTGCCCGGATCAATGAATTGCGAAGGGATGCCTGCCCTGGCACCGCAGCCGGTCCGTCTGTCTGTCCCCCGCCCAGCTGAAGCAGGGCACACACCCCGGGTCAAGGGGACATGGCATTGGGTGGCAGCGACGGCAGCAGTGGTTTTTGTTGTTGTTTCCCCAGAACGCTGTGCAATATATTCCGATTTTTTTTCTTGTCATTAAGCCAGTGCCTCGGAGATGATGATGTAGTCCCTATGTGGGCCGCAGAAAGCACTTCGAGCCGTGCTGGAGTCGTGCTGGGTGGCTCTGATAGCAGAGCTAATGGGAGCGAATGGGATGCAACGAACTGTTCTAATGACACCAGCCAGGGAAGAGACAACAGTAAGAATAAATAAATGTTAACTATTTTCCTCTTCCAGACATTTGCATCTATTGCCATTAAGTTCATTTAAATAAGAGAGAGAGCGAGAGAGAAGGGGAAACTTACTACTACTCTTAATAACCAGTGTCTAAAAATAAATTAGGATGCTGGGATGCACTTAAGGCATTTTAAAAATAAGTCTGATTTTCCCCCCTTTTCCTCTTTTTTTTTTGAAATGTTGGAGGGTTTTAATTTGGGCCAAGTAATTTTGGTGCAAACGCTTGGGCGCCTTTCGTTGGGAAATTGGGAGGAATGCAAACAAGATTTCACTTCATTAAACAGGGGCAAACAGTAGAGAAATTGCACTTACTTATGGAAATGACTTTTAAACATGAACAGCATTTACTTGCATTGCCTTGTGCTGAATTTTTTTTTTAAAAGATTATACATGTGAATAATTCACTGCAGGCCAATTAGATGATGATTTCATTTTTAACCTCTCTTCCTTGCCATCTTGCTGGTTGTCCCTTTCATTACAATTTCCACCCTCTTCTTTCCCTTCAGTAAATCAATAAATATCAAAAAATCCCTCTTCCTGAAGTGCCATGAGATAGCTTCTTGGAAAGTGTGCAAGGTGAGAAATCAGAGGATCCCCATCTCTACTGAACTACCCTGGGATGCAGCAGGAATAACTCCACGGGATTTCTACAAGCAGAGCTGCACCCATGTGTTCAGGAATAAGGAATGGGAGAAATGAAAAATGGACAGGAATGAAATGGGGAGATGGAGAAAAAAAGATCTTCATGTTCTCCGCGCTGGAGAGGGGGTGCACATGCAGGACTCACCCTCTGTGAGGCTCCACTGATCCTGACAGGATCACACTGCTGTGATTTTGCTCTGACCAAGCTAAAAGCAGCATCTGGGTGACTCTGTGACATTGCTGGGGATAAAGTGGTGCCCTGAAACTCTTCAGCATCCCTTGGCCAAGATGCAGGCAACAAAGATGTGGGGCCACTGCTCAAACAAGAGAAGAAGGGACTGTAAGAGGAAGCCAGAGGAGGGTGATGCTGACTTTTGCCAGCGGCCTGTGGTAAGTGGACCTTATAGCAAGTGGACAGAGTTCTCCATGGGTCCTCACTGTTTTTCCCCATCCGACAGATGATAGAGATTCTTGCTGTCATTAACACATTTGTCAGGGTTTCTTCCCAGCTCACTGTGGAAAGCAGTCTGTGGGGTTTCATGCCAGCAGAGTTTGCCAAAACTTTCAGGGTACTGGGAAGAAGGAGCTCCAGAAGACACTGGCTCCCTCTGGGCCCCAGTTTTCTGCTTCTGTATTTCATCAGATGCCTGTTGGCTTAAAGGGGCATTGACAGACTCTGTCCATACAAATCCCAGTCGTGCTTATAGGAAGGCAACACCTGTCCTCAAAATAGTATTTTTCTCAAATACTTAACTCCTGGAGCTCTTTCCAGGAATTAAGTTATGCAATACAGAGCCTAAAAGCCTATAAAAACAACAAATTATATAATTAGTTCATTGAAAAACATCAGCTGATCTGCCTGTTTAGTTTCTTATGTGACCTTTACCTGTATATGAGACTGCTATCTTCCTTTCATCTGCCCTAAAATGAAGGAGAAACTCTGGTGCCTTCTCAGTGAAACTTCCAGTCCCCTGTCATTTCAAGGGCAAGGATAAATTGGAATATCTTCCCTCCTTGCATCACCAACAGTACACCTTTCTTCTTTGCTAAGCAAGAGGTTTTTCCTTGATGTCAGTGGAGTCGCACTGCAGAAGAGCCATTGCTGATGGGGTCTGTTCCAGCCCGTGGGGTGAGTGTCTGTCCTTTCTAGTGGTGAAACAGAGACATGGAGCAGGTAGGACACCTGTTTACTCCTGTATGCCCTGGCAGTAGTGGGACAGCTGGGACCCTGATCAGAAGTAGGACTCTCCATAATTTCATTTCTTCTTCATCTCTCATTTAAAAGTTTATCTTAATGAAAAAGGTCTTCTTGGGAAACTCCCCTCCACATCGCTGGTAGCTGTCACAGCACCATGACACCGCTTCCTTCACCCCCATCTCTGCTGCTTCTGAAGCCATCACCATCTTCCTCCGGGAGCTCTTATCTTGCACTGTCCCAGCCTGATCCCTCCAAACTGCTTCCCAGGATGTTTCATGGTCATTTTGTCAGTGTGTCCTTTCTCACCAGATCAGATTCCCAGCCTTTCTGTGCTTCAGTGTTTTTATGGCTCTTCACTGGTTACAGTTTTATTGGGAAAGAGGTGGCTGCAAGCAATGACCTGTGATTTCCAAGGAAGGGGAGAGCAAAGAAACTTCAAGCAGCATGGCCTCCCGCTGGGAGCTGTCCCTTTTAGAGCCCTTGTGTCAATTATGACTTCCCCACTCTATTTGTTTACCCTGGGGAAGCCCAGCATGCTCCCTTCAGGGCTCAAGGCAGGCAAATTCCCTGTCCCAGCAATGGCACAAAGGTCTTTCAGCCTCGGCTCAGGAACTTTGCATTGCCTATTTCTCATTCTACCTACAGCATCAGGACCTAAGCGCCATGAAACAGGTTCCCTAAGGAAAAGGCTTTCACTTTCACTCTGGCATCTCTGTGGTACCTGGCATCCTCCAGCTGGGGCTGGAGTTGAGGAACACAGAGAGCAGTGATCCCACATTACAACAGTCACTGATGCCTTAGCTCTGTGACTGATGCTGCTGCCTGTAGTGTGGAGTACAGGACATTTTCTAGCCCCACAGAACTGTTCCTGACAACTATTCCAAACAAACTCCAGCATAGACTCTTTTATCCTGGAATATCCGTGCTTGGAGTCATTCAGAGACATCCTCCTGAGAATCTTTGTGGAGAGATAAGCCCAGAAACACCAGCTGTGAAACAGCATTTTGTGCACTGAGCTCTCTCTGTAGGAGAGGTGCTTCCATCTGCCACACACCTCCTGAACTCAGGAATAGGACCCTTCAGGCTGTGTGGTACCTCTCTTGACCTCAGCAGGTTTATCACCAGGGACAAGTTTAGCTCCATGCACTCATTAACCTGCTTCCCTGAAGGACCTTTGAGGCCGAGGGCTATGTGGGGTGGGCACCCACAGCAGCCCTTTGCCATGGGCACCCTCTTGCTGATCTGCTTGTGCAGCACCTGGAATCAGGAAATGGTCATGGGTCCTGACTATACCCCTGTCCACGAGAGCCATGAAGGTCATCTGCTGGGAAAACAAGGCAAGACAAGGCAAGACAAGGCAAAGCAAACATCCTCTGTGCAGTCAAGAAATCTTGGGCTGAGGAGGACTTCAGAGGTTATTGGTGTATCCGACTCTGAAATGAGCTTTGCTCCTTTCTTCAGCCTCTAATGACAGAGACTCTGGGCAGTGAATCAACAACCTCAGGAAGAGGTGAGCAAGTGTAGGCACCACTATTGACATTCCTGCTGACACCTTCCCTTCAGAGAGCACATCCCTGGGGGCTGGAGAGGGCAGGGCTGGGCTCCCTGAACAAGGGTCAGAGAAGATGCTGGACTGACACCTCCCAGCAGGATTTCTACCCACAGTTGCAACTCTCAAGATCCACCCTTGTTTCCTATATGGGCTCTACAGAGAATTAGCAGTGGCAGAGTGCTGATGGCACTGGAGAGCTGCTGGTCATGCTGTCAAATACCATCAGGGCTTGAAAAGCAATGTCAGCTGCATCCCCTGGGTGTTATATATTTCTTTTCTAAGGCCAGCAGGTGTTAGCCTTAAAGTGGGGTGAGCACATCCATTTCACCCAATCATTGCTGGAAACCATACTATTGAGGACTGGCTGAAACATGACGTTTTCCACAGTGAACTTCAAATGATGTACCGTTTGGGCAGAGCAGGGACAGTTTCCTCTCACCAATATTTCTATGACAGTATATTTTTGATAGCAGATGAAAAATCCTTCCATTAAAGAGAAAAACCCCTTTTATTTAGCTTTTAAAATAATTTGAACTATTGGTAGGTAAGAAAAAAATTAATCTGGACATCTTTTCCAATTTATTGTGTTTAAAATATAAATGCAGGGTATGTTTCTGGAAATTATCTTCCATTGGAGAAAAAACTGCAGGGCTTGTAGGTCTTTGTAATGATAGGAGAAATATTTAGAAGAAAGAAGAAAAAAACCCCAGTGTTTCTGGAGGAGTTTTGGAAGGAAACATGTCAAGTGTAAATTGGAAAATGTAGAAATACTCCCTGCCTTTCAGTTCTCAAAGTCTAAGGAGACTTTTGATATTAGTGACTCTTGCTTTGTATAAATGATGGTGCCTTACTGGTACTGTGCCCTCACAGTGTATATCAATTCACATTAGAGGACTACACAGACTTTTACAAATGTATTTTCTTCTCCTTCTTCTCCTTCCAAAATACAGATCGATTTCTTTATCTGCTTTGCACGAGTGTGAAGACACCAAGACACAGAGATGGGAGTGGCCTCACTCAAGGTCACACTGCACAAATTATCATGGCAAGAGTCACTCATCAGTTGCTGTGAGGAATAGCAGAGGAAGATGTGGTCCAGCATTATATGTTGCACTACCATCATGGCACTGTCTTTCAAATCCATTCTGAGATCACCAAATCCTCTTGCCATCTCTGACAAGCAGAAGAAACAGAGGCTGGTCCAAACTGACTTCTGGTGCTACAGACACTGAAGTCCTTGCAAAGGGAGAAACTTGGGATGTCACTGGCTGAAGATGCCCCAGGTTACCGTGAAGATATTAGAAATCGAGGCACATGCATATTGTGGCTGTTTTTCCTGACCTTGGGGTCACATGTAAGGAAACAATTGGTGGGAAAGCAAAGGGGAAAAGAAAAGTTATCCCTCTGGGGCCCTGACAGAAGGAATAAGAATGTGGGGGCACCTGGGGTGGCCATGGAACAAAAAACCTGAAACATCTTTTCGCCCATTTGTTCTGCATTTTCCACTCTGTGGGTCCTGCTCCCCTTTTTCCTCGCCCTCCCCCAGCTTGCCTGGTGATTCAGGAAGAAGAGGCCAAGGAGAGTAATATTGTGCTGGAGATAGGACTGGAAGGGCAGTAATTTAGACTCAGAGGCTTATAGTATTATTGCCTGCAAAGCCATTCATGGGAAATGATTCCACCCATCCCCATTCCGCTCCCCCCCCATCCCGCTCTCCTTGCTCTGCAATAACAATAACAGAAATGCCTTCAGGAGGCTTTTCTACTCAAAATGCAGGCAAAGGAGCACTTTTCTCCACCACCCCTCTTCTTTCCCTTCTCTTCTCCCTGCACTCACTTGTCCCCCCTGCCTCTAAGCCTAACTGCTGCTCCCTCCCTTCTCACTCCCCCCCCACGGGATAAAAAAATAAAAATAATAATAGGGGTAATAAGAGAGGAGGTAATGGAACGTTCTCCAACTGGGCACATGTCAGAAGCCATTATATGTGGTGCAGATTTGCATAATTCAAGAAGCATCAAATTAAATTTGCATAATTCCTTTGATTACACTTGTTATTAAATGTAAGTGACATTGATTTACAAAATGGCGCAATATAAGGTTAATAGCAAATGTCACCTTCCAGCAGGGTGAATAGGGTGCGTGTGTGGTGGTGGTGGTGATGGAGGAGGGGGAGAGGGGGGCCTGGGGAGGAAGGCGAGCAGACAATTGATTTCTGCTCCTCTCTCTTCCTTAAAGGGCTCAGATCTCCTTTGCAGAGGAGCTCTCGGCTCTCCAAGGGCTGCACTTGGCTCTCACGGGGATGCAGTGTCATCAGGATGCCCTGCCAAGTGGCATTGGTGCCATGACTCTGCTACCTCCTGCTCTGAACAGAGACATGGCATGGCCCCTGAGCCAGTTCCCAATGGGAGCCAGGCAGGGTGGAAGGAGCAGGGAAAGCCAAAATGTGTCTCTCCCAGGCCCAGGCATGCTTGGTGGGCAGGAAAAGCGGCTTGGATGGCATCTTTGTAGGAAGGTCTCATTGAGGCAAGTTTTTTAAAATAATATGTGAGCTGGACCTGGGCTGTGTACAACTGGCAGGACACCCTGTACATCTGCCAGGACAACACTGGGAGGGAGTGAGAGCAATGGTAGGAGCAGTGCCTGAAATGCCAGCTCTGATGGCAGAGATTACATGGTAAAAACACATCTGTGATTATGGCAAGACCTGATTTTTGCACTCTCATAAGCCCTCTGAAGCTCTAGAAGTCCATGCCCAGGATGAAATCAGTGCACCCACCTTTCAGATCCCAACCTAATCACATGAAGCCAGGTCTAATAATCTAGATGATTATCTACTGCATGAGAGACATGAAATTTTACAGGCCTTTGGGCAATCTAAAAGGAAGCTGCAGTATGAACATTTCTAATGCCCTACACAGTGTCCCACATCAATTGAAGAGCATTGCCTTGCCTCATCCCAAATGCCCAATGCTTGCTCCACAGCAGGATTTATTATGACCCTCCCGAACCCAGATTCTCAAAGGTGCCCAGCAATTTGGAGTGCCAAACTTCAGACAGTTGAAGAAAATATTTGTAGTGGCTAATGGCTCAGGCCTGGTTTCCATTCCTGTTGTGAGGAAAGAAGATGAGTGTCTGGATTTGGACGACAGGCTTAAAAGGGTGAATAGAATATGCAGGACCATTGTGTACACCCCAGATTTCTTGGGAGTGTGCAGGAGGTGTCTTTGTGCAATGTCAAGGGATTGGTCTTTACTTTGAATATTTGTGTCTTTTGAGCAGGTGTTGTGCTTCCCTCTGCAAAGCAGCATTCCCCTGCGGCCTGATGACAGGCCCCTTAATGCAGAAGACGCAGGTTGTATTCCCAGACCTGTCAATCCTGTGCTCTCTACTGCATCCCTCCCACACCCAGGCACATCTTGGCTGGTGAGCCTGCAAACTCTTTGGAGCTCTGCTTCAGATCCCTCTATGTGGTCTCACAGACTGCTCCACACAGTGGTTCCCAAATGTGTGCCTCTTGCCTCCCTTCCGAGGCTGGCAGGGATGTTTGAGCAGGTCCTGACCCAGACCCCATCAGGATGCATCAACCCTTAATGCATTACCTGAAAACCAGCTGCTGGCAGTACAGTTTTGCAGGGTGTTGTGGAGGGTGTTCCTCTGCAACAGCTCTGTCTTGAAACTCTGTGTCAATCACACTCCCTGGCCATCACGCCCACTCAGACATGGGGATGCTGACTTGAATGAGGAGAGTGAGAGGCTTGTTTTTAACATGGATTAGGGCCTGTGAAATTTCCTGCCAGTTTTGGAGGTGCAAGAGATCCCAGCCCAGGCATGGCTGGTGCTCACGTGTGCAATTCCATCCTGAGCTATTTTCGTGCCAGCATAAGCCGTAACTCTCCCAGGTCAAAGTTGGCATGGGCAGAGGCAGTTAGCACTGGCAGCTGCTCCTGCTGCTTTGCCAGGGGAGAGGGTCATTTCTTTTCCCTTCCTCTTGCTACTTTGGCAGCTGCCAGGCTGGTACAGAGCTCCCCTCGCCGTTAGAAGGATGGGGAGCTGGTCTGGAGCCCCTGGAAGCTGGCAACAGGCAATCAGGCAGCGGTGAGAGAGACTCTTATTAAGGGTAACCCTGGCTCTGGCTGACAATTGCTGACATCGTCATATTTAGCACCCGCATGCAGCGAGCCTGAGAGACACTCACGCACTGGGTGAGCCAACTGCAAATTAATCGTCAGTTCATTACTGCTCTGTGCCTTTCATCCTGACAGCAGCCTTTCAAACGTGGATATAATTGGAAGGGTCCATGTGGCAGGAATTTGGTGAAGGCTGGGAGGGAGAGACCTCAGCTCCCCCTCTCCTTTCCTCTCTTTCCCTTTCTCAGGCTGAGATCTGGGAACAAACAGCGAGCTTAGGACAGGCTGATGAAGGAAATTAATCTCTCCTTCCCCTGTATCTTGTCCATGTCACCTACACCCCTTGACATACGTTGAGGTCTTTGTACCAGGAGATCTGTTTGCTTCCAGGAGGTTCCCTCAAGCTATAATTACCCTCAGCTTGCAAACAAAGTGTGCAGAGTAGCAGGGTTGCCTGTGAGAACTTGAATATGTGCATCGTTGTTACTGCCAGTGGTGGGTGTTTCTGCTGTGGTTATTACTGTGCTGCTGGGAGGCCCTGTCTACACAGGCACAGTGGAAAGTGAATCTGCAGCCAGGAAGGTTTTACAGGCAAAGGCCAAGGCTGAGGGGCAGAGTTTGGAGGGGGGGCAGGGGTACAGAAATTACTCCCATCATCCTTGGGCACTCATTCTCTGAAAAAAGACACAAACCCTTGGATTTTATTCATTGTGGCATGGCATGGAGCACTATTTTGTGCCTCAGTTTCCCTGATGGTCAGAGTGATGAGTATGCTCAACCCTGTCATGGGAACAGCCACTCCCAGGACACTGTGAAGTTATAGCTGCTTCTCTAGAGTGCATGGCAGGAGGGGGCTGCTCTGACAAAGCCACAGGGAATGAAATTACCCCAGGGGTGGACATCTATGGCACTAGGAGTGTGGGGTAGGATTCAGATTTTGTTTGGGTTTTGACTGATATTAGAAAATGGTATTAAAAGAAATTGTTGATACAATCCCAGTGTCCTGTTTGCCACACTTGAAAACAAAGGGAAGGGGTTTGTCAAAACTCTGGTTTTGTAATAGGAAGCCACAGTTGTGAAGTTATGGAGCTGGCTAGGGGTGATCAGGGAAAAATGCTCTCTTTAGAAACCCCTTTAGAGGGAAACAGCTTTGGAGCACTTCTGGGAAATTGTTTTCTTCATTTTTACAACTTTTGCAAGTTGATGTGCAGGGACTTTTCCAATGGCCTGTTTTGGTGGGCCCATCCTCTCCAAGCTCCCTCTGCACAAGGCTTCATTTCTGCCCTGAGGGGGCAACAGCTGAAAGTCTAAGGAGGGAACCCAGTCCCAGAGAAAGGCTGGGGGTCTGTGCTGACCAGGTGCCTACTGGAAAGGACGTGGGAAGGGTTAAGCACTTCCAACAACCTGTTTTGTGACTTCCTGAGTTGTGTTAATTTGCTTCCCTGAGTGGTCTAAAGGATGAGGCTGTGGTGCTTTTCTATGAGACAGAGGGAGTCATGCCATGGGGACTCTGGCCCCCCTTCACCGTGTCCCCCCCTGCTCCTCCTGTGCAAAAGTTATTGTCGTATTCGGTGGAGTCTCAGGTAGGCAGATGAATGGGAAATGTTCCTCTCCATTACTAGCTGCACTTGACTGGAGTCTCATTACATTACGATGGCGCTTTAGCAGGCGAATGGGCCTTGCGTCTGGGTTCCCAGCACCCCTCATACCTCCCTGATAACGTAAATTACCCTCCGCCTCATTGCCTCAAATGATCAAACATCAAATTGCTAGTAAAAAAAAAAAAAAGGAAAAAAGAGAGGAAAAAAAGAGAGAGAGGAGGGAAAGGAGAAAAGCTGAACAGAACCATGGGTTGAATCTAGATGGTTTGTCAGCAACAAGAGACGAGTCAGTGGCTCTTAAACACTTGCTAAAGATGAATCCATTGAAGGTTCTGAGCACAGTAATTTTTCCGACATTAAAGTACACCTGTAAAATCCAAACAATGCTTTAAAATTCCAAATTACACCAGTCAAGACCTGCTACTTCATTCTTTTGATCCAGGGAGGGGGGACCCACACTTAATCTGTGTTTCTCCATCAACAGACTTCAGCAAATGCTGAGAGAGATGGAGAGGCAGAAATATGCACACAGTATAGATTTGTTGTTGATTTTGTGGTTGAACAATGTGCCAAATCCTCTGACTCCCTTTTATCCCTGGCTTCCTGGCCCCTGAAAAATTTTCCAAGCTAGAAGAATAGGTCCAGGATGAACAAAACATGAAAGAGGAGAAAAAGAGAGGGAGAGGCTTTGGGAGGGGAGGGAACAGAGCAGGTACATGCAGGGCTGGTCGACTCCGCGCAGAAAAATATGGATCTCGGCAGGGTAACGAGGCGCAGTGGAAAGAGGAGGCTATACATCTTTTCTCAGTATTTGAACGTGTGCTTAATATGGCGCTCAGTGGAATGGTTAATCTGCTAATGCTGGTAGTGTTTGCTGTAGTACTCAGAGAAATGTTTACTGCAGTATTTCATGGGGATTGTGTTCTGGATGGCACAAAAGGAGGAACCGCTCTAGCGTACCGGGAAAATGTTCATTGCAAAATATACTGGAATATTAAGAGGTTTATTTAGTGGCGTACTTAGTATAATATGAAAAGAGTTAAGTACAGAGTGTTTTATTAATATTTTTGGGGTGTGGATGAATTTCAGTGCTCAGGAAGGTTATGGAGAAGCAATTCCAGCAAAGGCTGGTTTTATTCATAGATTTATAGATCTTAAGACCATAAAGGATTCTTGGATCAGCTAATCTGACCTTCTGTATAACACAGGTATATACAGTGTGGACATACCTCCTGATTCAGCAAAGCACTTTAAGCACTTGCTTAAATTTAAGTATTTGAGTTGCCCCATGGAAGGCAGAGAAAATAACCCTATTGAATCAATGGGACTATTCATGCTCTTAATGGAAAGTGGGTGTTTAGACATTTGCTGAATTTGGACCACGAGAAGATAATGCAGCTAAATGAGTAATTCATAGCCACCCATTTATTCAACTGCTTATGCTTTCTTTTCTGCTTGTGGATTGCTCTGGAGCCAATCGCCATTTCCTGCAATGTATTCATTGTTTGAAGTCATTCACTGAATAATTTCAGTGAAAACTCTTTCTTGATAGCTTGCTCATAAACAGTTCATTGTGAATATAGGAATATATGCACATACATTTTAAGAATGTGTGAGTGCCCGCACTTGTGTGTGTTTGCATTAAATATGTGAACACCCATGAATGTATGTGCACAAATGCAGGGTTAGGATCTTCAGCTACAATAAAAGACACAGTTCCCTGACACTGGTGAGGTTGCACTGACTCTGACCACTTCCCAGTTTCAAGTTGCCTTTGTTTTGAGCGGACCTGTAATGTTTCTGACCCCTGGCTGCAGGCAGTGAATCTTGAGGTCCAGTTTCCAATGCAAATATTTACCCAGGGAATTTTTTAAATGTGTTGTTGTGATTTTTCTCCTCTGTCTATTCATTACACTCTGGTTTGCAACACATCCCTCACCGTAAAGTGATTTGCTGGGAATTTTGCAGAAGTGAAATGGAAGAAGGTACAAAATTAGTTGGAGTGAACTCAGCAAATTCTAACTAACCACAGCCTGTGCCAGGCTCTTCATTACCTCTATTTGCTCAACTTGTCATGAATCAGTTCTGAATTATTTTGAATGCACTGCATAGGGATTTTCCAAATCAGCCAGGGCATATCTTCTTCAAACAAGTGTGTTTGCAAACGGCTTGTGGCATGGAATCTGTCAATTAAGTGACATGGCATGTTTTAAACAGGAACAAAACTGAAGAGCAGGTACTATGAATGAGGCTGGAAGCTTCACCGGTGGAATTGTGTTTGTGCAGTGGCCAGCTCCAGTTCTCACGCAGACCTTACTGTGCATTATGCATTGCAACATGGGAATAATTTGTTTCTGGTGCAGGATGCCAAAAAGTCACACAGCTTTTTAGGATCCACTTACGTTTTCAGAAAATCAAAGGAATTACCATGATATTTAGGAGTAGAGTATGAATGACTATTAATTAAGAACTGAACTTGGCATTTCCTGCATCCAGTTTATTTTTCTTTTATATATTCCCCTCAACACCAGAGAGGGATGTGATGGAAACTAGATGTGAGCTGGGCAATGGCAGCACTGGGACAGTTCATTTAAGTGTGGTTGACATGTGTGGGATAAGCAAGAGTTTGATATTTTCCAGCAATGACGTGCGCAGAGCAGGGGCACCGAAGCCACTGTAGGACACGTGCTGGTGATGCTGCAGAGCTGATGGGATGTTCCACACTCTCCTTTTGGGCTCCCAGCAACTGTGGCATCCAAAATTGCTACTGAATATCCCTATCATTCATTTTCTTTCATTTGTCCAACTGAAAATTAAGAGAGTTTGGTTTTCCCTGGTTAACCTAAGGTGGAAGTTTTGCTAGATATTCCAGTAAAACAGAAGGACATTGTACTTTTTCCAGACTCAATGAGACGTGTTTTTACAGACGGCCACTGTCCTTTCTGGAAAAACAGCTGTGTTTCACAATGGGAAGACATTTCAACACAAAAAATCAATTATAATGATTCTTTTTCCAAAATACAAAATGAAATATTTTGACTTTTCAAAATTACCTTTTCATTTTCTATTCTTCCCTTGCAGGGGATGATTGGCCAAATTCAGCAAGACCTAGCACAGCTTGAGGCAGCTTAAAACACAATTCAGTCTGCAGATAAATTTCATTTGGTGAAGTGAAAGAGAAACTTCTAGTCCTGGTGTTGCTATCCAAAAAAGTTTGGTTGGTATGGCTGTATCTGAGGTATCTTTAAAACAGAGCGTGCGCCCTTCTGCCAATATTTACATAGCATTCAAAACAACAGGGAGCATTTGGAGCTATTTAGTACTAAGGGAATAGGTTGCAAGCATGGGAGGGATGGTGTTTCTACGGGCCCTGGCAGAGGTTTATTTACACTGTGGCTCAGTTGTAGCCCAGTCTGCCTCTGTCAATGTAGCTCTCTTTTTAATGAAGAGTTTACCACTTGTACATGCAAAGAGACATTTAGGTGTTAGTTTTGTTTGCCAATAAAGACTGTCCATTAGCTACCTTAATCCTCTGTGTGTCCTAACAGGCTGAATCACAAAAACAAAACCTAAAAAAAAAAGTTCCATATAAAATACTATTGTAAATGAAAGAAATCCCCTTCCCCCTTTTCTTTTTGCTTTCAAATGGAAATATCTTGTTTTACTCAAGCTTCTCCTTCTGAAAGTTGATGTATTTTTAATTGAAAAAAATGAAAACTGGTGGCAAATAATTTGCAAGGAGAATAAAACCACTGAGTGCTTTCAATATTTTGCACAGAAATTAATTTCAGGAGCCATTCTGGGCTGAGCTTTCAGTAGATGCAGAGATAAGTAGGACTAGTTTTTTCTTATCCTACTCTTGTTTTGGATGAAATGCAAAATCAAATCCTGCAAGACGTGATCATTTAGGGTACTGTGGCATATTTTGAAACAGTAGGACTGTTAGCTCCAGCATTTTGGCCAAATTCCAGCCTGGATAATTGCATTCTGCCGGCCTATATTCAAGCCTGCAGTTTGAATGGAAAAAAAAAATCATCAAAACCTAAAAAGAACCCCCCCCAAAAAAGGGGTTATCATTTCTCCTCCAGGAAGTCCTGCTGTGTGATGACTGATGCTTTTTCACCCTAGAAGTAGCTGCATTTTGAGAAACATTGCCTATGTCATCCTACTTCTTTTGCCCATTGGATAAAAACTGCTGTGGAGATGACCAGCCCCTTCGTGGGAATAAAGCAGCAGAGCTGACAGGATGGAGCTGTGGTGCTTTATGCCAGCCCTGTCATACCTACACAACCTTCACTCTATAAAGCCCAGAGTCCTATGTAAGGGCTGGATCCCCTGTGATCTACTGGGGTCTTTGTCTTTCCAGCAGCCATGGGCTGGGGGTACTGGGAGGATGCACAGAGAGAGGAGAGGGCAGGCTGGCATCAGATGGGAAGAGGGAGGACTCACTGGCGGGCTTGACCCGTGTCTGTAATTTGTAAAGAGCATTTTTACACCAGATCAATGCTTTCCTCAGCATTTTAATGCACCCCATTGGTGTCCTTAAACTCTAATGATGCAGTCTGTGAGAAGCTGCCATTTATTACCCACAGATGGGGTGATAATTATTGACAAGATTGTAACTAATAATTAAACCCATTTGCTCCTTTAAACAAGTTGGTGTGAATTATTTGCAGGGAGTTCTTTAGCAGGCCTGTGGTCACTCCCGCCACGCGTGGGGTGATGTTGCCCAGGAGCAATCCCACCACCAGGGAGGAGGGAAGGCTGCCTGCAAAGCTGGGCTGTTCAAACCTGTGGCGGGAGTCCTTCCACTCACCTTCTGTGGTGCCTGTGCTCCTGGCTGTGTTAGTGAGAGGTGTGTGAGCACCACCGTGCTCCTCCCAGTCTCCGGGGCTGTGCCTTCTGAGTCTCAGCTCCTTCCAAGGCTAGAGCTGGGGTCTAGCGCTGGGTCTGCTCAAGGAACTTGGGCCAAACATGGAACGATGATGGAAAAATGTATCCATGAGAACTTTTCTGATGGTTTGTCTTTCTCTTCCTGAGTATCTTTAGCCTGCCTCTTCTGCAAGCTGAAGATCAATAGTTACACATTCCCTGTTGTTAGGTTCATTATTCCTCAGGTGAAAATCCCATTCCCATCCCAAAGCAAAGATGCTGGAAGGAAAGGGGAAGGATACTTTGTCCCTGCTTTTGTTCCTTGGGTGAGCTGAGATTATCAAAGAACTGTTTAACCCTCTGCAGTATGGTGTGGTGTTCCCATGGTGCTGGGGACTGCAGCACCAGCTGCTGCCCGGCATCCATGGTGGGCTGTTGAGTACATGCGCAGGAGTGAGCTGGGGGCTCCCATGGGACCGTGCAGGGGGACAAGTGCTGCCCTGCTCACCGCTGCCACAGGGTACTTGCCAGAGGAAAACGTGAGCAGTCCTTCTCTGCAAACCCAGGCATGGCAGATGTGGGTAGCAGGACTTGGACAGTGTGGAGGCCAGTGGGGACAAGGCAGGGTGAGCAGAGAGCAGTTCTTGCAGCACCACACCATTGGGAAGGCAGCCTGGGGGAGCTGCCTTCCCCTGGTGTACATTTAGAGGGAGGGTGTAAATCTAATCTCAGTGCTAGGGTCCATTAGCATTAGAGGGGAGTACTGTCTATGCATTCATTCCCTGCTCTCACCTCTGGATGACAGAGTACCCCCCTCTGTTGTCTGCTTTAGCACAGGGAAAAGGCTGCCTATTAATTCTCCAGTGGCAGTGGATAATGCCATCATAAGTCTTAGGTGCCTATGAATTTTGTGAGCATTTTACAGTAATAAATACCCCACACTTGTGCATATAATTAGTTGTGTATCCCTCGGTTGTTCCATCTGCACTGTGATCTATCTGTCCTTTTACAGAGGTGGGCCTGGTTCCTCCCCTTGCACTCCTGGTTTAGTATTGGTGTGGCATGACCCAGCGGCAGGAACTCAGCACCTGGCAAAGCGATTTGTGTTAAGGGAAGGAGAGATGCAATCCTGGGCTCAGGGATTTATTGTGCTTGAAGTGGAAACCTGAACTGAGAAGCTGAATGCAAAGCAACCAATTTGTCCCTACTAAGTCTCAGTATATCTGTACTGTCAGTGCCATCTCACACCCCCTTCCCATGTATACCAGTTTGTGCAAGCAATGAAAACACTGTAAAAATGTACATCTACCAAAGTTTATCTGCTTATTTGTCTTCAGTATCATGTGCTTTCCCCTTCTTCAGTGAAAAAGACTATGGAAAGACTAATAGCCCCACACCTATACATTACAGGATTTTATCTCCCTTTTTAAAAAACTCCACTAAAGCCTCACACTAGCAGAACTTACCGTGCAAAGGTAAGCAATCACCCTGCTGTCTTAAACCTACTGAAGCCTGGATTCAACAGGCAAGAAAGTCAGGTTTTAGGGCTCTAAGTACTGGGTCAGAAAGACTGTGGCCACATGACACAAATGCTGATCTGATGTGAAGCTGATCTACTAATGCAGATCCTTTCAGGGCGTGCTGACAGGTTAGCTTCTCCTGACAGACTCAATGTGCATTCAGTGTCATTTGTCTGTGACTCTGGCTTTATACCTTAAAATATCGCCTGTCATCCCCTTGTAGCTTGCAGAAAGCTGGAATAAAATTGAAGCTGGCACAAAAACTGCGCAGTGTGTGCTCTGGCTAACTTGGTAAGATGCAATGCTGCAAGGATGCTTGACTTAGGCCAGGTCTGTGCAGCTGGCTGATCTCCCAAACTGTGCACATCTGGGAGCAGCACCCACAATAGTGGGGCTGAGGCAGCCTCAGCCCCATCAGAGGATGCTCACACTGTTAACTGAAATCATCAGAGGGGCTAGTTACATGCTTAAAGTTAATCACAAGCATAAATCTCTGTAGGATCAAGGCTGCAGAGGAAACTAAGAGAAGACAATGACGAGGCATATGTCAAATGGGGCTGTGGTCGAGAGCTCACTGAGACTTAAACATAACATTTGAGAAAATGAGTCCATTTGTTTCAGAGGCATCCTGAACATTGGCATATAGTAATTCTGTAATGGATCCATTTAACTAGTCCTATAACTGAAATACCCTTAACAAATATTTCCTATAATAGCACTTAAAGGGGGAGTGCAAGGAGAGAAATTTTAAAACATTATTGCTGAGTTCCAGTTTTGGGGGCTTTCAAAGTACCAAGGTAATTTTTCTCCAAATTTGGCTCAATATTTAACAAATCGAGTGAGATCAGGAAGTAACCTGAGGTCAACGTTTCTAACCTGACTTGTTTGTTAAATTGTTGCAGCTCTGCAGCAGCACCAAGAACAAGTACATGTTGCATTCAAAGGTAATTCAAACAATCCCTGGAAACTTTATAAAAAAATCACTAACTAGGGAGCAAGACTGAAACAATGGAAACAAGGAAGAAATCTTTCTGTGGGAGATGGGAAAAGCTCGCAGACCTGGGATCTGGAATCAGAAGAAAAGTCAGATTTCAGCCTTAGCTGTAGTGATTAACTACCTTAACTCTAGTAATTGTTAATAAGTGTTCAGCATGAGCCAGGCCAAATTGGCAGTTGTAGACAAGCAAGATGGTCAGGTTGCTTCCAACCAGAAGCAGTCCAGAAAAGGTGGATGTAAACCATGTAGTGTGGAAGTAGCAGTCTTCAAAGAATTTCCCATCCTTATGGCAACCTGCACAGTGGTTGCTGGATCACTGGTGTTAAATAGAGGTCTTCAGGTATGGTTGGGTGCCAGCTTTGATGGAAAGCAGCTCTTTGCCGCCCCCCTCTTGTCAGAGCCACCTGCACTTCTGGCCCTCCAGGATATGAGAGTGAACATTGTCCCTCAGGTGACTGCAACAATCGCTCATCGTGGTTTAGCAGGTAGATGTTAATCGGGCTGTCCACATCACCCAGTCCTTTGCAGATCACCAGCAAGGGCTCTCTAGGCCACTGGTGGCACACAGCCCCGTTTCAGAGGCAACGTGCTATAATAATGTATCCCTAACCATGCTTTATACCAATAAGTAGGCTATAACCCTGTCAAGGTGTGCTGGTGACTCTATAAACCATGAGACCTGAATGGTCAATGGTCGAGTGGTTTAAAGCTGTCACCAGAATACTGAGATAGCCTTATAAGCCTTGTGCTGCATGGCTGGGGATACATTATTCACTATAATATATGGTAAGAAATACCTGCACAGGGTCTGAAATGAACTGCTTTAGCCACTAGCCAGCATGGCTAGTGATCAGGGAAATCCGTCAGCATTTTCATGTGCAGTGGGAGGCAAAAAGACACTGGGGGAGGAGAACTCATTTTCTCTATGTATAGAAATTGGGTTTGGGTCAGGGGATGGAGGTGAGCAGAACCAAGCATGGTGAAGCCTCTCACCTGTACTTTCTGCCATAGGGGAGCGCCCAGGGCTGGTGGCCTTCAGAGCTGTGTGGCTCCACATGCCTTCACAGCCCTTCTTCTGTTTTGTGGAGAACCCAGGAGCACGAGGGTTGTCAGTTCAGTGCTGCTCAGGGAAAGCAAGTGGGCACCTGGTGTGAGGCCCAGCCTGAAGGCAGGAGAGCGTGGGCAGTGACCAGGGATGTTGTGAGAAGGACCACGGTCTAGTCATTTGCCAGGAGCCTCTGCTTTCTGTCCTGCCTCAGTACAGTACCACAAGCATTACAGGGAGAGGTCTAACTAGGGGCAGCTACACCCATGGGGACACAGAGGTGGGTTGCCCCATCCATGCCAAGCACGCCTCAGGTAGCCCCAAGAGGCAGGGGATGGAGGTATCTGTATATATATGTACATGCAGGCAGGACCTGGGGCTCTGAGAGGATATCCAGCAATTTTACACCTTCATCCCTCCAGCCATGGCCAGGTTTGGTGTACATGTGTACATGAGGTAGGAGAAGGCAGGGGTAGGTCTGGGTGAAATGGGGTGAAGGGATGCCCCGAATCAAATGGCCAGCATATGAAGAGAGCAATGAGGACTTTGGAGGGGCTCTGGAGGAGTTTACAGCTAAGCCTCTGTCACCAACAACCTTAGCAAATAAAAGATTCCCCCGTTCTGAGAGCCTGTCCTGCTCCAGCTACAGGAGACAAAATCCCTGAGAGCATGCCTGTGTGAGTACCCTTTGGCCGCAGGGGGTGAGGGGGGAGAAACAAGGAGGGCTTGGGGGATTTCATTAGGAGATGGGAGGGGAGGGAGGAAACCCCTCCTCCCGAACAATACATGGAGCTAAAATTGCCTGAAGGGCTTGGCTGTCTTGCTTTATTTATTGCATATGCATATATACATACATATGTACGTATGGTTATATATGTATTTTTCTCCCCCAGGCTTTACTGGTCTTTCCCAGGAAAGGACCCAGGGCATCCTTTCCCACTCTAGCAGCTGGGAGACAATAGTGCCGCCCAGGAAGCAGGGAAGAGCCTAGCGCTTCCTGGGATCAGTAGCTGGGAGACAGGGGTCTGGGCGGAGGAATCCGGGGGTGCCGAGCACAGGGCTGGCCGCCCTCTCGGCTCACTTGTTATGTTAAGGACCCGGCGGCGGAGAAGAGGCTGTGGGGCGCAGGGAGGAGAGAGGGACAGGCTCTGAATGCGGCCGCCCTGGCATCCTTCTGTTCTCCATATGGGTACATTGTCTGTCCCCCTCCCTCCGCACTGCCTCTCCTCTCCCTACTGTGCTCACGTCAAATGTTGGTTTCTCTTTTTATTAAAACCCTCGGAGCGGACAACGGGGTGACAGGCACCAGGAATTTGTGAAGGATGGAAGAGGATGAGAAACAAGTTTGCGTTTGTTGAGCGGAAGCTGTGTCCGTTTGTCGCCCGCCCCAACGTCCCTCATGGCTCCCCATCTGGGTTGGACTGTGCCTGGGGACGAGCAGGCTTGGAAGCTGGGGCTCACAAGGCAGCGGGAGACACAGCGCTGGGGAGGGCACTTTCCCAGGGAAGTCTGCCCCATCCCACTCACCCCATCCCAAAACCACAGCCGTCTGTCACACCCTTGTCCCCTATGGTGACGTACTGCTTCCTACCGTCCCCCACCACAGACCAAAACCCTCATCAAATAAAGGCTCCCCCTGTAACATCCATTTGCCCCATCGTGCTAGTATGGGCAGGTCAGTGGGCTCTCAAGACTGGGGAGGGACTCTTTGTCTCCCTCTGTCCAGCTCTGGGCGGGCCCCATAGTTTCTAGGTTCTCAACATATTTTGAATCCCAGTTTCTTCTAAAACTTGCACTAAGATCTCACTTCAACCCCATGCTTTTCTGTCCTACCTGATTTCGTTTTTAGCAAGTATTGTTTTAAGGAGCTACCATGCCCCAGAAAATACTTCTTGTTATCACCCACCCAAAAGTAGTACAAAAGACATTAGAAAGTCTCTTCCCTAATGATTTTTTATATTGTATGTCAGTTAAGATAAAACTAATGGTGTCAAGCAATATAAGGAAGGGGAAGATTAAACAAAATCTATCCTCTGCAAAAACAAAGCAATCAATATAACATTATCCTGCTGTAGTGTCTTTCAACTTGCTTTGATTTGTGGATCCCTAGAAAACCTCTCAAGAAGGCTCAGCAACCCCCTAGAAAATTCATAAGCCCTAACCACTGGAGAGCACTAGTGAAATCACTTTTTTCACCTTCCTTGCAAGGAGTCCATGTTCTTCCAGGAATCTGCAGACCACAGGTTGAAAAATACCATTCTACACGATACCAGTTCAAATGTAACTAAGACTAAATAAGGACTAAGTAAATATAATACTATTGTTATTGTAATACTCAGATCTTACCTGGAGAATCCGTTTTGCCACCTCTGGGAAGCACACACAGGAGTTTCATCACTCTGGTCCCATCTTGCAGCCTTATCTGCTGCTGATATTACCTAGTTCCTCTGTTCACCACATAAGAAAAATGCAACATATTATAGATAGCTGGAAAATTTCTGAACATGTTTCTCTCTTGCAGGAAAGAAGGATTTTGATTTTAAAGGTACTCTCCCCTCTCCCTCAACAACCATAAAAACAAATTAATGATCCAACCCATTATTCACTTTTATTTCCTGTTTTGGATGCTTCTTTGTGTTGTCTGTTTCATTTTGCATCTCTGGCTGAAGCTAAACATTTCTGGAGAGGGGA
This sequence comes from Corvus kubaryi, assembly GCF_017639235.1. Lineage (NCBI taxonomy): Eukaryota > Metazoa > Chordata > Aves > Passeriformes > Corvidae > Corvus > Corvus kubaryi. The sequence continues at coordinate 5,206,636 of NW_024580672.1, forward strand.
ACATCACCTGTTATTAACTGACCTAGTACAAGAAAAATAGGAAAACATGAATAAAAATGGCTTGATATTTAGGTTACAAAACATTTTTGTTCTGTAGGGCATATGCTGATACTGTCAACATAACACTCACAAGACCTTGAAAAATTTGAGGTGAGAAGTTTAAACAACTAAACAACTACAAAACTTCTTCAGAATTTCCTTTTCATGAGAAGAAATGGAAATACAGAAGTAGCTATGCTTGAAACTAGGCCAGACAGCATTCAGAAATATTGCAAAAAATGTCAAAACAGAAAAGCTGGGTTTTTTCCAAGTTGTTCTACAGATCTTTAGAGACGCTGCTCCATGAAATAACGAGTGGTTCATTCACCAACCCATCAGCTTGGGAAATATATGCAACACAAATTCATTTGTTTCCAGCTAATTGCACTTTCATTTCCTCCTCCCATCGTTGCGAGGCTGTGCAGGCTGGGGCTCGAAGCGATGCTTCCCAGGCTGTGTTTCATGTGCCATCCCCCATACCCAATCCCCGCCACAGTGGTACCCAGCCCAGCTAGGAAGCACGGCTGCCTTCTTTGCTTGTGATGTTCTGGGAAAAAAATACTTGGAACCCACAGTTTTAGAGCAGGAAGGGACCAACAATCAGTCCTCTTATGTTTCATTTCTGGCTCCTGTCATTGGCACGCTGTACAGCTGTAGTCAAACAAATGAACTTCTCTACATCTTAGTTACCCTTTCTGTAAAATGAAGGTAATAATATTTATCCAGCTGGGATGCTGCAAGGAGTAATTAATGTGTACAAATCACTGTGAGTTCCTTAACAAAGTGCAAATTGCATTAGTCCCCACAGAAACTGGTAATAGGTTTGCATCTTCCTTCACTGAAAGTCTGACCTCAATCCCCTGGGGTAATCTTGAGGAAAAACTCTTCCTACTATTTGTATTACAGCAGCTCATAGGACTCCTCCAACGCCAGAATCCCCATCATGCTCAGGGCTGCATATTCACACAGTAATACACACCCCACACTCTGAGACCTGATATGTAAACTGAGGAAAGCTGGGAGAAGGGAAGCCTTAACCCTATTTCAAAGATAAACAAACAAGGCACAGAGAGGAAGCCTTTTCCTGGTAATAAGCACCAATATAAGTCTTTTCAGAAGATTTACCTCACACTGCCTTCCTGACTGAAGCTGAATTTTCACTTTGTTTTGCTGGACATCAATCTTTCTCATTCTGGTGAGTGACCGACCAGACAGATGGCAATGGATGGAGCTCGCTTCTTAAGGGATGCCCAGAGATAGCAGTGTTTGGGCAAGTCAAAGCTTGGATAGGGAGGACATTAAGTGGCCTTGGGTAGAATAGGTGGCCACTGGTCTGGTTCTTCTTTTCATGCTCTTTTGGAGACCTGGATAGATTTGATGTTCTAATTTCTTAGCACTTTCAGGCATCCTTCTGCTATGGGAGAGCAGGAGAATCCAAGAAAGACTGGTTAAACTGGTTTTGTAAATCTTTGTGCGTAAATACATGGGGAAATGTGGATCTCCAACAGCTCTTCTAGAATTTGTCATGTTCTCTTTTTTTGCTGATGTAACTTAATTTCTTGTTGCTGCATCCATAACTTGAAGAGAGAGTGAGTTGTTTCACTACCAGTGTATTGGAATTTTTCATTTTCAGACTGAGGAACTCACAGAATCGCAGAGAGGGTGAAGTTAGAAGGGACACAGTGGACCATCTGATCCAACCTCCCTACTCCAGCAGGTTCATCCTAGAGCACATGGCATGGATGTTTCTCGACAGTTCTTGAATATCTCTAGCGAGGGAGACCCCACACCCTCTCTGGGCAACCTGTTCCACACAGTAAAAAAATTCTTCCTCACATTCAAGTGTAACTTCCTGTGAATCAGTTTCTGCCCATTGCCTCTTGTCCTATTGCTTGGCAGCACCGGGAAGAGCCTGGATCTGTCCTCTTAACACGCTCCCTTCTGATACTTACGTAAGGTAGACAATATCCATTGCTCTCCTCTCATCCAGCCAGGTAGCTGTTTTGTCATAGAAGGCAATCAGGCCGGTCAAGCGTGATTTACCTTTAGTGAATCCATGCTGACTACTCCTGATCACCTTCTTGTCATCCATGTGGATAGAGCTGGCCTCCCAAAGGAGGTTCTCCATCACCTTCTCAGGGACTGAGCTGAGGCTTGACTGGATGTAGTTCCCTGAGTCTTCCTTCTTGCCCGTCTTTGAAGACTGGGATGACATTTTCTTTCTTCCAGTCCTCAGGCACCTCTCCTGATCACCATGGCCTTTCTAAGATGATCATGAGCAGCATCACTATTGTGTCCGCCAGCCCTCTGAGCACTTGTGGATGCATCCCATCAGGGCCCATGGACTCACAGATGGTCCAAAACTTGATTCCATTTTTCCCCTGACATTAGAAATCAGTTTAAATTGTGCCAGGGCTGATGATCTCATTCAAATTCTGTGTTTAACAATAAAATAGCGTTCTGGGAAAAGCTGCATGTTTCACAGGCACTGTTGATGTTTCATGGAGGAGACCAGAGTCCATGATTACCTTCCTGGTCTGCTGGCCCTCAAGTACATCGCTACTAAACCCCTTCTAATGCCAGGACCCAGATGGGTCAGCAGACGTTTTTGGTGAAGATACCACGACTGTTACTTCCCCTGCTCTCTGAAAGGTCCACAGACACTCATTGTATGGAATTCCAACCAGCAAGGGGAGCCCCTAATTCTCAGAGGCTACTCCCACTTGTTTTAGCACCAGGAGGCAAGATAAGGAGGTATGGCCCATGTCATCTCACCACCACTGGGATGGGATGAAGGATAAAACTCGGCATGGTCAAACATCTGGGGAGATAAAGACAGGATTAAAGGCTCTGGTAATGCAAGTAATCCCCATTTCATGGAATTTAGAGGGCCATGTTGCTGTGCACCAGTAGAAGACCTCAGCCTCTAGTGCCATTAAGTCATAGACTGTTTTAGTGGCCAAGCAAACACATGTTGGAAAGGAGCCACCAAGAGAATGGGCACCTTTCCTTGGGAGATCCTTCCAGAGCAGCCAGCAGAAGCTGAGAAGGATTTCCCTTCCTCTCCTTTCTTCACCTACCTGCTAAGTGCCCACACTGCACACCTCTCCGAGCTGGGGTTCCTTCTGCACTGGTCAACCTCTGGCCAGAGGACCAGGAACTATACTGTTTATAGGCGGTATCAAAAGGCGCCTTTTTGAACATTGCATGTGCAAGGATGGGAGGAGGAGGGGAGGGGAGTGGGGGAAGAGGAGAGGTACAGACACAGCACTCCTTGGCAGTGATTTATAGACTGGGTCAGGCACAAATTGACTCGTATGCAAGAAATGTAAATGGAATCGAGACTTTTGATGGAGAAGCTCATTTTCAGACTTAAACGCTTTAGATTAAACACACTCACACACAAATGCTGGCGGGGAGGGTGTTTTATATAATTTACATTACAAATCAATTCATTATCCACAGAGGCAGGTTGCACTGATTTTCAAGGATCGGAGATTTGATGAAGAGGATTCATTTCAAGAAATAAACCTTTTAAATTAACCGCAAGATGAGGGAAATTTCTTTATTTAAAAAATGCGCCAGCCCCTTCTTTGTTTCTTTTATTATTATTAATATTATTTTCCATCCGGCTCTGGGTCATTAAGGAGGGTCCAGAAGTCACAAATTGCCTTTCTGAGGGAGGAGAGCTGAGAACTTCGAATGTCACACATTTTGTCTGGCTCCAAACCTTTCATTTATTGGAACACAATTTCTTACCTGTGGTTGGCTCTGCACACCATTGCGTGCTGTGCGCCACGACTGATTTAGCAGGGAATGTCCTCTCCACCTTGAACCTGAAAGGAGAAAAATCCCTTGAGAGTGGATGTGGGAGAATCATAAAAGACAGGCTTTCAGCAGCCTCAGAAGGGAAATGCCCCTTAATCTTTGGGTGAAGTCCCCTAAAGCTTTAGCAGGGTGTGGGATTTGGAAAATCGACCTATAACAAAGGCAGATGGCTTTGTAAGGGAAGATTTGAGAAACAGGGGTAAAGAAATGGAACCAAAGGAAACTCCAGAACCAAGTCCTCACACCCCATCCTGCTCTAGCGGTGTGCAGATCACAGGGCAACAGCCACACTGGAGGCAAAGCAGGAGTGAAGACGACTGAAGGATGAGTAACACGTTACCCTGTTCTTCCTTGGCAAGGCTGCTCTGTACCACCTTTGAGGAAGACTCTTTCTCACTTCCTAAACCACCTAATTTGTTTCCCTCTAGTCATTCCTGGCTACAACTCTCTCATAACTCCCAACAACTGCTCCTATAACCTGGCTGCAAACATAGCCTCCCAGTTCCCCAGCATTCTGCCTGGAAGAGAGAGGCAAAGCAAGAGTGCTGGATCGAGCAAAAGCATGGCTTGCCTTCCTTGAGAATTTTTTTTTAAAGATACTTTCATATCAAAAACCAAATGGTTGGGCATCTTTCCTATTTGAACAAGAGTTAATCCTCTAGAAAGACAACTGCTCACCTGGCTGTAGAGAACCACCTCAGTTGTGTGTAATGGACCTGGGCCAGAGGTTTGTAACAGGTAATGGCTAGGAATGGGCACCTTTTGCATCCTGGAGGTACCTGCATCCCCAGGGCTCCAGCACGCCTTCCAAGGCCCTGGTGTGGGGCCTTCCTGAAGCCATTCTCCTTGTAGGAGTCTCCATGGCTGGCCACTGTGAGTCTCCATGGCTGGCATACCACTGTCCCAGGAGGGGAAGAGCAGTGCCTGCCCCACCTGAGAGTCCCAGCACAGTGCCAGGGAAAGGCGGCAGTACCTGGGCTGGAGGGGAGCCAAAACACTGGGGTTAACAACCCTGATCATGGGAAAAAAGAGGCACAGGATCCTTAATGACCACAAATGACTAAGACTTTTGCTTTATATCTCTTCCAAAAAGCAATTATGCACATTTTAGCTGGGGAGCTTTTATTCTCATGCAGATGGGGTAGACAGCACAGTGTCCTCTCCCAAGCACATCCAGACCTGGTCAGTACAAGTGCATAGAACAACATGAGACATGTTTGACCTTCACAACTTTCCTTTACAGACCAGCAAGCTAAAACCCTGAAGGAATTTTCCTGGGTGAGTTTGTCCAAAGCAACATTCACCACCTCATTCAATATTTGCCTGCAAAAAAAATGCCAATTATTAAGAGACAGTCCTGGCTGGGCATCAATAGGCAGCCAGGTGTGAGAAGTTGAAGAGAAATACATCTCATTAATGTGGAATTGTTTTTAGGTTAATAATCTTGCGTTAATTTTCCTTTAAAATATTGTCTTTGACCATTAAACGCTCGCACTGTTATAAAAAGAACGTAATAAATGATCTTGAAGCAAATTCTCCTGCCAAATGTCATAATTTATTTGCATAATTAGCTCTTAATTTTAATTCAATATGCAAATCCATGCTTCCTTTAAATTGCAGCAGCCTGTTTCCCGGCCCTGGCTGCCATGAATTTATTGTGAGGCGGCTGTTTGAAAAGGCAGATTCACTGCCTTCTGGGGATGGCTGCCTGGGGGAGGGGGTGCCCACCGCCAATTCCAGTCACTTTTTGTTTGGGTTTTGTTTTGGTTCGCTTCTTATTAAGTTGGATCCCAGCCTGCTTCAATCCCTGAGCGTCCCCATTTTCCTCCCAACAAGTCCTGTTTCCCTTTGTCTTCCTTCTGCATTCTCTCTTTTTTTTTTCTTTTCTTCTTTGGAGAAGGCAATGTTGATCCTCCATGTTCCCATCCCCTTGCACCTCCATGAAAAGCTCGGGCTCAAGGCAGCCTGGCAACTGCTCTGCTCTCCTCTCCTCTCCTCTTCAGCTCTTTTTCCCCAGCCCTTCCTTGCTGCACAAAGCCCCTTGCTCAACACCTTTTCCAGTGGCCTCTTCCTCGTGGAGGAAGCTGAGGGGGAAAGGCTTGACTTCCCTGTGTGGTTTTATCCTCAAGTGCCCATCCATGGCCAGAGCAGCTGCAGATCACCAGAATCCCATCTCACCTCCATGGCACACTGGACTGTGCCCCGCACTGAGCTATCCTGAACCCCTGGGCTCATGGCAGGGGACCTGCAGCGGGGCGGTCGTGGCTGTTCCCCTACAGCGTCATGCGTTGGCTGCGGAGCCAGAGCCACAGCCCGAGCAGGGATGCTCCCCTGCCTTACATCCTCCCTACCACACCATCCCTCAGTGATTACTCCAAGCCTCTGCATCTGAGAGGAGAGGGGGAGCACAGGAAGCTCAGGCGTCAGGCCACAGCCAGGCACAGGGTACAGCTCGTTCCCACTGCCCTGGGGTATGCAGCCATCTGGCACCAGGCAGCACTCCTCTGCCACGAGGAAAATATCCAGATAAAACAGCTTACAGGTTTCCGCTCCTTCCTCCTCTTCCCAATCCAAAACTGAAACAGGGTTTCAGCAACCACCAAGTCCCTCCAGGTGAAGAGAGAGACCTGTGGACAGGTGACTTTGAGAGCAGGGCAGAGACGTGTTGGAGAGATGAATCCTGCTCCCCTCTGTCCTCCTCCCCAGCTGCCCCAGGTTGTGAAACCACACTTGGGGTGGTGAGGAGCACAGGCACTGCTCCTGGCAGCTCTCTCAGGTAGGCATGGAGCCATGGGAGCCAAACCTCCAGATGTTTTTAGGCACCTTGCCTCCTTGACAAAGGCTGATCAATGAGGGCTGAGGGTGCTGTATGCTTCAGGTCCCTCTGGCTTCACATCCCAGGATTTGACCCTGGGCATAGGGAGCAAGAAGGACACCCAGAGACTCTTGCCCTTGCATTTCACAGCACTGGGAGAAGACTGGGAGAGATGGGTGATAGAGTAACATGACCAGAGTTTTGCACACAGGTTAAGGAATTAAATAAAAGGGACAAACTAGCCTAGACAATAGAAGATCTTTTTCACTGTGGAAGAACTTGGAGGAGAAGGAGATAATGAAATGTTGCTCCATCAAAGCGGAGGCAGTTTGCAAGCTGCTCTCCCTTGTAACTCTATCGTGTTCACCTCCCAGGACGGACTGCAAGGGCCGGCAGCCCTGCACTGGTATCGGGTGCCCTCCCTCCCCGGGAGCATGGGAGGGGATGCTGGAGCCTTTGCAGAGGGAGGGGCTGGCGGGGCGGAGGGTTTGTTGTGGGGGCTGTAGGAAGGAGAGGGTGTTGGTATCTCATTACAGGCCTTAGATCTCTGGAGGGGAAAAGAAAATGGAAAAAAAACCCCCTCAAACTCAAACCACGGGCCTTTGTTAGACATGCTGTCCGGGAAGGAAGGAAGAAGACAGGAACAGCTCAAATTCAGTCCTTCGATAATTAAAGGTTGCAAAAGAATAAAAGGGGAGGGCAAAAAAATAAATAAAAAGGTCCTTTCCTCCTCCCACCTGCTCCCAAAACAGGGCTGCCATGACTTCCCCGGGGAACAAAGAGTTGTGGTGAGAATGGGCTTTTGCTTGATCCTGCAATGTCTGGGAGGGAGCAGGGGGACAAACGTGTGGCCCTGCAGATGGGAGCTCCTCATCAAAGCTGGGGAAAAATAGGGGGGAAATGTGTTTTTCTGTTTCACTGATCATCAGAGCAGGACTAGGACTTCCTGATCCGAGGAAAATTTGGAAACTGAAGACAAAAACATTTCCATTCCAAAACTGAGCGGAAAGAAGTCAAAGCTTTGTGTTTTCTGCTAAGCAAAAGAAGAAAATTCAGCCACTGGGCAACCCACAGACCCCTACTGCCTTGGTTTGGCTGATCAGAGCATCTTAAGAAACACATGTAAACCCAGCACAATTTGGGATTTGTTTCTGTGACACAGTAGGGGTCTGGGGTGTGTGTGGGGTGGCTCCCAGGAGCTCTGTGGGGGCAGGCAAAAGGGATTGGTGCATGACATGTAAAAGACTTCCCATTGCCTTCAGCCAAGGATACCCCTTTCTCCTGCACCCACCTGCTGTGTGTCTTGGGAGCTCATGTATGTCCCTGGGTATAGTTACACTTTTGTGTCCAAGAATTTGGGGTTTTTTCATTCCCTCTACTGCCTCTATTACTTCTTACAGCTTCAGACCTCAAATAATGTTTTTTCCCCAAGTGGACTCTGCTATTTTCCAGATAAGGATGATGCTGCTGAAGCCTGGGCTGCAAACAGGTATGTGGAAGTTAAGGCAGAAAGGTGTTACTTCAGTTTCCCCTGAGGCATTGAGCGATGCATATCAGTCACTCTCCTGTGCCTCAGTTTCTTCACCTAATAACTGGGGATAATACGCTCTCAGAGTCTGGGCAGTCTGGTGTAGGAACCAGCTCCTTGCTGACAGGCTGTAACAATGTGCAGAGCACTCTTGCCAGTTGTGTGCTTTACCAGACACCAGGGCAGCACGGATGCTGCTCTGTTGTATGGCTCCACAGCTGTGTGGCTTTCTGATTCCCTCTCCATTCCCAGACACAGCTCTGCAATCCTAGTGTTTGCACCTCAAAACTCAAGAGACCAGAACCTTCACACTGTGTGTTGCACATCACAGAGATGGGACACACGGCCAAATACAGGTGGCTGGGAGCCACCATGATCCAAATGTGGGACTGCAGGCAGAGCAAGCATTGCTCTGCACTCCTGTCTGCTGGAATGGAGCTTTTTCAAGATGAAGAAATATAAAAACCCCTTAAGAGTTCAAGAAATAGAAAATAAAAGTGATACAATGAGACCATTTTAAAACAGCTGATGCCATAACTCCTGGAGGCTGGTTTTGCAAGGCCAGCATCGCCAGTTTTGCAGTGCTGCTGTGGGGTGACACCAGCTGAGTGCTGCACTGGACTAGGGAGAGATAAGAGCCTGATTTCTGCCCCTGGCACAGGCCCACTGAGTGATTTAGGGCTCAAGGGCTTACTTTCACCTGCTTGGTTTATCTAAATCAGAGTGGTTAGGTGGAGATGATCTCTCACTTGCCTGGGATGGGCTGCAGTGGGATCTGTGTGTCATCTGGCACCTTGAGCCTCTTTGGGAGTGCAGCGATGGGCAGGATTCCCAATGCTGATGGAGTTGTGTGCTTTGGTTGCATTCCCTAAACAAGCAGCCTTATTATGCTCCCAAACTGTGTACCCGCTCCTAGGGACCAGGAATATTTGCATCCTTTAAGGCTAAAGGAGTTAAAAGTACCCCAAATCTCTCTTCTCATCCTGCCTGATCCTCACAGGCCAGCCTGGTGGTTCCCTGGTGCTCAGTGCCCTCCGAGTCTTCACACTAAGAGGGCTCAGGACATGAGGCCAATCAAGCAGTTGGATTGCCTTAGCACGCCTTACTGCTCTATAATACCTGCCATTCTCCATGGTTGAGTCTGTTTGTGATGCTAGCCATATTCAGGGGTTATACTGCTGCACTTTTCATAGTCCATGCTGCCCTTCTGCTAAATGCTGCCTTCTGTCTTGCTTAGTTAATGGTTGAAGTGCTTGCCACATCCAGCTGAGGCTGGCCCTTTGGCTACCTCCTTGGCTGGCCTAGCAGAAGGGGGCTGGCAGGACTCCCCACAGCCACCCCAGCTCCTCAGGAACGTTCCACACAACGGCTGTGGAAGTGTACAAAGTGTCAACCTCAGCGTAGTTTTTAACCTGGAGTGATAGCTTTACTGATTTGCCACTTTACTACTCTTGTTAATGAATTTTTAATCTTCTTAATGACATTAAACACGGAAAGTAATTAAGGAAAACAAGTTTGAAACTGCTGACTTAAACCCTTTATTCAGAACTATTTAATGTAGAATTAATTTGATTTTGCCCATTATTCAAATGAACACATTACCTTCCTGTGCATTGGCCTCTTTTCCTTTTTTTTTTCCCTGTGTGTGTGTGTTTCATTTTATTAAATATATCTTATAATGCTTTGTCCTTTTTGCTTAGAGGTAACCAGAAAGTTCCTCCCTCCCAATGACAGCAAGGGTCAGCCTTTGGTATCTCTCATGGGTCTTGTAAAGTCTCCTTGCATCAGGAGTTCAGCTGTGGCTGGGAATGGAGGTAGCATGCCTGAAATACCAGGTTGCTACCACCTGCTCGATTAGGAGAGAAACGAGCTCTGCCTCTCTGTGAGATCTGCTGGACTGCATCCTTAGCACAGGATGGCACAGCTACTGCAGGGAGCGAGGCCACACTGGTTTACACTAGACTGCCTGGCCCCTGCGAAGGAGAGAGTCTGGTGTGAACCCCTCATCAGGGAAAAGTAGATGCTCCACTTTGTCTTAAAGTGAAAGAGGGGTCCTTGAAACTCATAAATACCCCTTCACTGGCATCATAAGCTAGACTCTTTCTTTCCACCTTTCTTAGACATTTTTGGCTCTGACCCACAAGTACAAAGACAGCAGACATTCACTTGGCATTGCCCCCCAAGCTGATCTTTCCTTTCTCCAATCGAGCTATAAACCCTGCTACCACTTGGAGCCCGAGCATCTGGCCTTGTGGACCTGTTTCCATTTGGACAGGGACTCAATGCTATGAATCAGTTACATTCCTGCTGGGATTTTGCTAACTTTACTGTACACTGTCTCCCAAATCCTGCTACTCCAAAATACTGGGAAACTTTCAACAGTCAGTAAGTTTTCAGCTGCCAGAGGTCTCTGGCTCTGCCCCACCAGCAGCTTCGGTTCTTGAGAAGCTCTCCTTGCACTCTGTGATGTTATTACAACCCTGAAGTTCTTCATCTGATTTTCTGCCTCATCCCCTGTATTTGGAAGCAGTGGAACCCCTACCATTACCCTGAATTCAACCTCCAGTCAGTTCGAAATCCAGCTCTGCCCCAGGCAGATGCGGTGTTGATTTGATAGCAGGAGCAGACTAGATTCCACTGCCAGTTGGGCTGAAAAGGGCAACTGGTCCTTGTATCCAGAAGTCTCTCATCATCTTTGCTATCAAGAATCCACTTCTGTCATTCCAATGTATTGTACAAATAAGCTGTTTTCTCTGCAGCCACCTGCCTGGCAGAGTAGGTAATGTCAGTGGAGCCACACAGGCTAGTCTGCTTCTGAAACAATGAGAGTTGTCCAAATATTTGTGTGCACAGGAAGGATTACTGGATGACAGAGCCAATTTGGGGCCATAAATCCAGCAGATGTGGTGAGAGTCTCAGCTACAAAGAAGTGCAGCAAAAGCACACATCTGAATCTCTCTCTCAGACCTGAATTGGGGAATGCCAAGGTTTTGTGCAAAAAACTTTGTATACCTTTCCCTGAGCAGAAAAAAACCCCTTACTGAGCATTGCAGGGGGAAAAAGTACTCAATAAAGCTGCATAGAGCGCCCAGGTGCTCCCTTCTTCTTGCATCTGTATGACACAGTGACTACAGGAGAGCAAGCCCCGAATCCAAAGCTCAGTATTCTGTTGGAGCAATGGCTTTGTTTTGTGGGTCAGTGGTGAGCAGCAAGGTCCTTTGTGACCTGTTTGCTTCTCTTTGCAAAGACACTGATTCAGTGTGCACTGGAAGTAATGACATCCTTTCCCTTGGCTCCAGTACATAACTGGATCATTCCTCAAGCTGGAATATTAAACATGCCGGCAGATTGTCATTAAAACCCTCTTTACTTTATTATGTGTTTTTGCTTCAACAGCCAAAACTAGAGGAAAGAAAGAGAGCAAACAATTTCCCTGCAAGCTGCGCTGGAAGACAGTCCATGAGCACCGAGCTGACTTTAGCAGGACGTTTTCCCATCAGACAAAACAATGCTGTAGAGCACCACGTGGGATGGGAGCATTGTTTCAGACTGTAAATGGTCCCACCATGGTACCTGACCTCGTCATACTCAAGACCGTGCTTAATGTGACAACAGATGTCATAATCCCTTTGGGCTTTTTACAGGCAGCAAACTGAGGCATTGGATAAATGAAATGACATGAAAAAAAATCAGCTGGAGAGCAGAAGAGAGCTCAGGTCCCCAGAGAAACTGGTGACTGATCTCTCACCTTCAGTCTCTAGTGCTCTTTTACGGACATACCTGGATGTCACAGACTCAGCATGTCAGAGCTGCATCCTGGAGCATCACGGTGATCTCCGTGCCCTGCTCAGCACAGACTTGGAGAACTTGCTGAGGAATGAACACCCAATTCTCCCCACCTACTGCCTTTATGACTTTAGGCTTTGCATTAATGAGCAAATTATTTTCATGTCATATCTGGCATGCAGCTGCTAACCAGCACTTGCCATGCTAGATTATGTGCCAGGTCCTTGGGTGATGGGTCGTTCCCCTCTCTATGCCTTCAATGTCATGTCTGCCGTTTGCTCTGATTCTTCCATGTCTTGCACCCTTCTTCTCTTCCTAATAGCAGGGTGACAGAAACGTGAGGACAGACGTGCAACATATTGTCACTGTAGTGCAAATTGCTCCTCTACATTTAGCAGAAAAGCAGGAGAAAGAGAGGGCCACAGATACTTCCTCCCAACCTCACTGGGCCACCCAGACTGGCTGCCTTTGAGCAAACTGGCCTTTTCCCACCACCAAAAAGAGTTCTCAGTATTAGCTGAATGCAGGAGCTGTTGGGGAAGTCTGCTCTGGGGGACAAGCCCAGCCATGGGAAGGGGAAGGTTTGAGACATGAAGAGGGACAATGAAGAAGGGGTGAAAAGGAGGAAGGAGGGAGAAGAGAAAGGTGAGGGAAAGGAGAGGATATCAGGTGTCCACATACCCTTCCCGGCACCATGGGCAGCAGCCTGCTTGCAGGGCTCTGGCTCGTGCTCCATTTCCAATTTGGCTTCTTTGAGAGCATAAACCTCCCTCCAGTCTGGGCACCAATAAAAGAGGCAGCTCTGCAGAGTCTGCACTCCACTGTGGCAAGCTGCCGACTTTCATTTCTTTTTACTACTGACTTTGTGTGTCTCTTGCCCCTTTCTCCCATTCTGGGGACTTTATGGACTGAGACGCAGCATCCACCTTCCCCAGAGCAGGGGCTGGCTCTGGCCCTGGAATTCCAGGAAATTTCCAAGGTTGTCTCTGGACAGCAGCAGCAAGCATCACTGTTTGTACCACCCAGCCCTGTGCAAATAGAGGGCCATGCCCCACCAACGCAGTCATCCTGTGAAGTTCAAATCCCTATCACAGGCTGGCATGGGGCTTTTCTATCAGAGCCCCTCCTTCTCCTTCCAGAAGGACATCTACACATCCACATTGCCTACCCCAGATGCAAGGAGGCACCAAGATGCCAGGCATCTTGTTCAGCCCTGTTCAGATGAAGCCTGACTCCTGTCCCAGAGTGTGCAGCTCCACACAGCCAAGGACAGCTGTGCCCCCCTGCTCGATGTCCCACCACCATCACACATATCAGCTCCACATCCATAACTTGTCTGCTGTCTGGATGGGCACCACTGCCTTCTCTGACTGCTGTGGAGTCTGGTCCTTGCCTCCACCTTAGTGGACGTTCCCACTGCTCACCTCAGCCACTCACACTTACATGGGGAGCAGGGCCTGTGTACATGTGAGAGAGACTGCTACCTCACAGGCTGCTGACTCTGCAAACTGATTAGGCAATTAAAATGTTTCAAAGAGGAGAAGAACAAATGATGAAGAACAAATCAAAGTGAAACACAGCCAGGAACAAACCTGGCTGGAAAATAGTACCTTACACACAACTCATCACAGTAGTTCTGCATGCCAAACTGGCAGGCAAAAAGCCAACCATCCCTCTGAATAGAAGTTTTGGCTGAGAAATGTGGGTTTTCCAAAGTAGGATGTCCTTTTTTCTAGCACTAGCCACCATTCTTTTCTTTTCATAGAAGGTCCAGTCCCTCCCTGTCTCTGAACAAGCACTCATTTTCTCAGAAATGTCCATGGAAGAACCATTTCCCATACACAGGCTTGTACCTTCATGCTCCAGTCTTGTATCTCGCCTGCCCCAAGGTCCCTCTTGTGTTTTGCTCTGTCCAGCCCAACACATGGAAGCAGGTTCCAGAAAAAAGACCTAGGATATTGAGCAACATGAGATTTGGGTTTACATTGCACCAAACAACTGGCCTACTGACAGCCCTGCATATCCACCCATGTTGGTGCTTTTCCTGTCCCAAATGCAGCTGGGCTGTCACAGACAGCTCCAGAGCAGAACAGGAGGCAACAAGATGGGTTTTTTTCTCATACAAGTTGCAAATTCTGAAGTTAGCATTAAGTAGCTTTGCAAATCTTGGCCTCCAGCACCCCTGCTGGCCGCTCCCTCCTCTGCTCGGCAGCACACATGTGGACACACGATTTCTGACATGTGTGTCCTGTATATCATGATAATTGCATATTTCATTATACCCCTATGCACATTTTGTGAGACATGCTCCAACATGTACATGTCCAAATTCCCAGTCTGTTGGGGTTGTTTCAGTCTGATTTTGCCATGCTCATGGCCACAGTTCAGGACACACATGTGAAGATGAAGATGCTCCATGGTGGTTCTGTGTATGAACATACATGAGTTGGCTTTTGTCTACAATATCATGCATTCGGGCCCCAACACACACATATCTTATGGCAAAATCACAGACAAATCTTGATATTTATTTTGCCCCATCTATGCCTCTATATGTATGTGAAAGTATTTTATGAAAACATAAGCCATACCCTGTAATATCCACTGCTCATATAGTTGGTTTGTGAGTACGGTGGTTCTTTTTATTTTATTTTTTGCATGGGTACCAGTGAGCACATGAACAGCAGAAGAGGAGGAAAGATCACACTGGGAACCCAAATATCTTGATATTCGTATTTGTGTTTCTTCTTCATGAGTCTTTCTTTGCCTCAAGGAGCCACTTATGGGGCTGAAATACTGCAAGATCGGGTCTTCTTGTAGTATTCCTACCATCCAGGGAGTGAAACACCCTGAGCAGAACAGATCTTACATTATTTCAGCTTCGCAGAGTGCTCCCTGAGGCACTGGTGAGAAACATAAGCGCAGCTTCAAAGGCACAGAAAATGCTTGCAACACAGATGCAAGTGCTGAACTCCAAGAGTTCCTTCCTCAGAGGAACAAGTGGCCAGACACTGTGACCACTCTGGCTGGGGCATGCTGCAGTGCTTGGGTGGGTGTCCTGCAAGAGGTCTGCTTCAAAGTTGGAGGGTGCCCATCTCTGATACCACACAGCAGTCCTGCACTGCCAACCTGAACCTAGAACTCAGTGAGGCAAATGGGAGGGAGCTCTAGACTTGCTGTGATGGTCTTTAGTGCAGGCCAGCTCATGGCTGGCTGATGGAGCTCATGCTTCTTGAAAGCCAAGGATGAATTCATCTTTTCTCTGTTACATGCCCAAACCACTTCCACATACCTCCATAAAAACCTTTCAAATACGTTACAGATAGACATTAGCAGAAAAACAGTGGCAGCAAACCAACAATGCAGACACAACTCCCAGAAATCTATGCATTTCAGACAGCAGTGCCTGTGCTGGTGGGGCATGAGGGCTGCAGCCTCTCCCCTCCTTCCATCAGCATCATTGATTGCAGTTTGCCAAACCATGTGATTGAGGCCATACATTTGCATAGCAGTTCCCTTCACTGCATGGGTGGCTCTAGACATCAGTGTAGACAAACCTGCTGTGTTCAACCCTATTTTTTTGGAGATGGTTCAGAACTTTGCCTATTCTACAATAACTAGACACTATTCAATAGAGATAAATATTTTCCAAGTAACATCTTCTGCCTTGTCATAATGTTGGGGAAAATGTTCCATTGCCTCCTAGAAATGCTGATCTCTAGAAATGGATAGAAAAGTAGAAATTCCAGCTTACAAGAAATTCTGTTATTTCTACATTTATTTTCATCATGAAGTGAAATGAAAAATGAAGTGGACAGAATGGGGCAGAACAGAATGTTAATTCTGAAGGAAATTCAATGCAGAGGCATGCAAATAATGTTAAAGTTTCTGTTCTGATAGCACTGAAAAAACAAAATAGCTTATAAATATAATGAGAAAAGCAAAACCAAACAATCCATTGCATTTTGGGTCAGTTCAAACTTCTGCCAAGAATTCCAGTCAACATTTAACATTTTCGGAAAATGGTTCAATTTGGAGGATTCTGCATTTTCCAGTGGAATACTGGTTCATCAAAATTCTTTTTTGATCAGCTCTCTTGATTATACTATGCTACTAAAGAGGGATGTTTTCTGCTGTAACCATTTTTTTCTAGCTGCAGGCATGTAATTTACACTTATATTTCAACCGACTAATACCACATTAAGCATCCTCTTCAAACTGGACTTTCATTATCAGAGATTACATAACAACAAAAGAAAGCAGCTATAATGGACAAAAGCCTGGAGTGTGTGGCGGGGGAGCCTGTGATGCTGTGCCCTGTGGGAGGCCTGCGCTGTGCAGCCTGGGGGTCCCCACTCGCGCCCCTCCCAATGCTGCAGCACCACTGTGTCACACACCCCATGGCAGAGCAGCCTGTGCCCCATGAGCTACACACTGGGCTAAGCCTGGAGAGCAAACCACTCTTCCTTGTGTTTGAATCAGCTAGAGTCAAATGGAAAAGCCATTAAGCTCTGGGCACTCTGGTCCTTCTCTTTTTCCCAAATAATTTTCTCTTTCTTTTTTCTTGGTTTTTGCTTTTCTTTCTCTCTTCCTCCTTCAAACACTCTCCTTCTTCTTTCTTCCCCATGATTATCTCTCTTTTTCCTTAGAGTGTCATGGCAGACACTGCCCTGTCCTCAAGGCTGCACGTTTGCAGTTCTTTGGGCTGAGTGGTTTTGCATCCTCCCCAGCTGACCACTCATTCTGGCCCCAAAAGTGGGTTTGTTCCTTCCAAGGCCTGGCTTTGGAAATTCCAAATTTCCCCTTCCAGTGGCTCTGGGTTTCAGCAGTTCAGCAGGAACGTCATCCTAAACCCGCCCTTCGAGTGACACAGCGGGCAGCACCAGCCAGAAGCTCTCCCCTCCCAGACACCCTATTCACACAGCATTTCATCAGAAATAAAAAAGACAAGTTAATCTGTTTGGGCTCAAAACGAAGGAAACAATGGGGTAAAAAAACTGGTTGGAGAAATGATATTTCTCTCCTCCGGCAAAGGGGCATGTTGGGGGTGGGAAAGAGTGGGGGGGTGGGTAGAGGGAAGGAAGGTTGCTTTATTTTATTGATTTAAAAAAAAACCACACACATATCCCACAGGCGCCAAAAAGCACAGGGCAATGATTAATGTCCCCTCAGAAAAAGAAATTATATAGAATAAATTAAACTACTGTGGCAGCAAATTGAAAAATAAGGATGTAAATGAGGTTTGAATACTTAATATCTGAGAAGGGGAAGCGAGTCCCGGGCACAGAGAGAATGGTGAGAAATTGTCAGCGACCCAAGGGGAGACTCTCCCTTCCCCCGGCCCAGGAGCCCCTCTGCTCTGAGCAGGAGGCCAGCAGCAAGGAGCGGGCACTGGGAGCAGAGCAGGGTGGGCTCACACCTGGAGATGGAGCCAGCCACACTCAAGCCTGGGGTTGCTCCTCCAGAAGCACGAGCATTTTCACACCATGCAAAAACCAAAATTGGGCCCAGCTACTTCAGGTAGCCTCATAAGCAACATTTCGTGGCACAGGTCATTCAAGGGAAAGCTGGGGAGCTGCAGGAATTTGCCTGTGTTTGCTGCATGGTATGCAACCTTTTCCCTGAGGAGTGTGAATTGACATCTCCTTGGCATCTGTGTCACCTCCAGGTCAGCAGGGCTGTACACTCCCTGTACACTGTGCACTGTGGACAGAGATTTTTGCTACTCAAACGTACACATTTAGTCTGTACTGGATGATCACATGAGCAGCAGCCTGGTTAAATGTTGGTGCATGCAGACCTCCTGCTGTGGTAAGCCAGCCCAACGTCAGGAAAGGTCAGCATGTGCCAGGACTAAAGGAAGGGAAAGATGAGGCAAGTGACAGAAAAACCGTGGCAGACATACTATCATCACACTGGCCTTGTTTGTATGGAAAATGCCTGGCCACAGTCCTTATTCCCAGGGCTCCTTCAGCTCAGCTCAGCCAGGATGTAAGGGGGACCACATCCAGATTTGGATGCAGGCTGCCATTTGCCATGCAGAGCTGCAACAGCTCTATTAAACCCACTAGCTGTCAGCTTGCATTTCACCCAGCGTGTGGTGTGGTCCCCCCAGATGACACATTAGCAGGTCTACAGAAATCAAACTTTGGCTCCCACCTCTGGCAACAATTCCTTGTGTCACTACTGTGAAGTCACTCCTTTCACTGCCCCATACCTAGTGGTGGGACAACATGGTGCAGTGAGATCTGGCACTGGAAAGCATGGAGGAGGTTTACATTTGTGTATCAGGACTGTGGAGCTGGTGCTAAGTGCTGGGAGTAATGAAGGATCCTGTAGGAAACCTGTCCTGCTGCTGTGTCCTGCCATATGCTGGCCCTTGGGCTTGTTTTCCACATTACAGGTGCAGGTGAAAGATCCTGACTGGGAATTAAACATGTTAACATCAAAACAAAACACAAAGTACAAAAAGCTTGCCTTGAAGCTCATTTCTAGGAGCTCATTAGGCAGCAAGTGTCCAAGGAAAAGGCTGCTGATACCAAAAGACAGAGAAGATATATAGTGAGGTTACCTACACTAGCATTGAAATCTGGGGATACTGGACCTCCACTGGGATCCTGCTTCAGGCAAAAGGCTGTATTTCTGTCCGTCTGCCAAAGATGAGAGAAATGGCAGCACTGGAGAGAGAAAACCCAGTTACTCACAAAAATAGGAGGAAAGAAAACTGTAACTCTTGTCCCACAGGAACTGACCACAGGAGCCACCTGCGCAGGAGCCCTGCAAAACCAGGTGCAGCTTCTGCTCCTGGAAGCTTGCTCTTGCTTTGGGGTCAGGAGCAGATCTGACTGCAGGAAGGACTTGTCAAACGGCAGAGAGGCAGAATGAGAAGGGGCAGAGTACAGGGGCAGCAGCCCAATGGGCGTGCCTGAGTTTGGGCTGAGGGCTGTAACAGAGCAGAGCGCCTTCACCTGCTGTTTCGGCTTAACCTCAGGCACAGCCATTAGTCTGACCCGATGGGAAATTAATATTCCCTAAATTGCCAGAAAGCTGCTCACTCTGGCTTATTTTCTTTCCATCTGGCTGTAGTGGAGGAGAGCCCGTCCTCAGCTTGCTGCTCAGCTGGCTCTTTCTTTTTTATCTCTTGTCTCTCCATCTCTCATTCAGCCCCCTCTATCTCTGCATCTCCTCTCTGCTTCCCTCTGCCAGCGTGGGTAAGTGTGCGTGCGCGTGTGTGCGTGCGTGTGTCCCTCTCGCTTCCCTTCTGTCTTTTTTGTTCATATATATTTAGTATTTATTTACAAGCTTGATTTTTTTCCCTCTGAGTGAAGCCAGGCATGCACAGAAATCCTTAAGATGCTATAAAGCCGCTGAGGTATAAAATGGAAAGTGCTTAGCCTGCCTGTACAGAAATATCTCACTGCGCTGCACTGGAAGCCACCGAAGCTGGGCACTGTAAATCTCATAGAGTTTAGCTTGTTTGTTTACACCATGACGACGATCTAAAGAGAAAAAGAGAGAGAGTGAGAGGGAGAAGCTCTCAGTTCCCCTGTCAGGCCACAGCAAATATCCCCAAACCATTTATTGAACTTCATGAGCAGCATGCCAGGCTGGCAGTGCCTTCCCTGCCCATCTGCAGAGACAGTTCAACAGTGGGAGGGGGAGAGGTGGCCTCTCTGATGTTGTCCTTCTGAGGACATGGGCAAGGCAGTGTCATTTCCCAAGGCCACCCTAAGAGAGACATTATAAGGATGTGCTACTCCCGGGATACAGAGGACTTTCTTGCTTCTTACTTGGTCTTTTTGACTGTCCAGCCTTGGCCTAAGTGGCCTTCTGAGACCACCAAGAGCAGTCACCAAAGGTCTTCCTAAAGACTTAGAAATGGTCCTTGCTACAAGCAGTAGGCCACAGAAAAGCTGAACTTGGGGGAAATAGGCTCAAATTTGGACTCCTTTTTTACCTTGCACAAATCAAAGTCCCTCTTCAAAACCCATCATGCCTGTGTTCCTGAAGCATTGCCCTACCACTTCCCTTCCTATCTAGCCCATCTCTATGACAGGGCTCAGGTGAGGACCCCATTCACTAACCTCTGCTAGGGATCTGGCCTTGCTCCCACTGCCTCCAGGTTGGTCCAGCCATGATTCTGGGGTACAACAGCATGTCAGCACACACCAGGATGGGCCCTGCCATTTGGTGCTGCCCCAGAGAGTGACCCACTCACTCTTCTCCCAGATGGCTGCTCTGGCAGGCAGTCTGCCAGAGTCGAGTCAGATCTGCATTCTGCCCCTTCAGATAGGAGCTGTACAGAGCACTGGAGAGCAAACAGCAGGAAACCCCTGTTTCACAGGTCCCCACTCAGATCATGGAGGATGAGCAGCCAAATTTTTTCATGTCTCAGACACAGCAGTCTCCATTTGAGCAAAAGATGGAGCCACAGTAACATATATAAGATTTGAAAAGGAAAGAAGGAAAGGAAAGACAAAATAGCCTAAACCAGAAATTATAAGTGTTATATAGAGTACAGTAGCAGAAAGACACTGCGGAAAACATGATAGCCTGCAATGATGGCACTATAAAAGCATCTCTTGTTTAAAAAACCATCAGGCTGCTATACTTGCTCTTACATTACATGTGGGGAATTTAACCTGCAATGTTGATGTGACCTGACCAAAACCACACAGGGAGTTTGCTGTGGATCTGGGAGCTGAACTCAGATCTCCTATGTCTTAGACATCAGATTGTTTCTAACATGAAGATATAAAAGCCTTGGACACAGAAAAAAAAATTATCAGAGGTTGTCTCAGGTGTCCATGGGCAGAGAGACTAGGAAGGAAGGAAGGAATCCTACCCTCTCCATGAGTATCTGCATGCTGCTGAGGGTGCCAGGTCTTCCAGGCTGCCTCCCAGCTTTCTGCCAGCTTCAGTGCCACAAGAAATATGTATGGAAATTCTTGCTGTGCTGTGAGTCAGCAGACATGTGCTCTGTCCACACACAGAGGTGGAAGAGAAAGTGGGAGTTCAGTGCCTACTTGGCACATTGGTGGGTTTGCACCTCCTTCCATGAGCATCCATTGGAAAGATAACTCCATCCATCCTCTTCCCAAAAAACCCTGCAAGCATGAAATCTATAAACAGTCGCAAGTGGTTGTTGACTCAAGCTCTTCTGTACCCTGTTATTCCTAAAAGCTGCTATGCTTCCCAGGCAAGGGGAGGAGAAATTGGA
This sequence comes from Corvus kubaryi, assembly GCF_017639235.1. Classification (NCBI taxonomy): domain Eukaryota; kingdom Metazoa; phylum Chordata; class Aves; order Passeriformes; family Corvidae; genus Corvus; species Corvus kubaryi. Next base: position 5,227,852 of record NW_024580672.1, read on the forward strand.
GGAAAGTGTAGAAGTCATCGCTTGGGGTGCCAACCTGCCACTCAGGCAATCAAAGAGGGTGCAAGAGTGCTCCCTGCAGGAAGATGGCTAGTTCATGGTCTTGTGTTGGGCCAGAGCCACGAGATCTTTTTGCTACTGGTGCCAGAGGAAAGGATCTTGAAGTCCCTGCTTGCAAAGTATATTTGCACTGAGGCATTTTTTTGGCAGACAGTAAGGTAATTTTTTATAGGACCTACAGAAAGACAATGACTTTGTGCATCCCAATACAACCCCCTCCTATGGATTCACGCATGTTGGAAAGAACTTTTCACCAGTGCAAGAGGAGAAACTGGGTCCTGCCACAAAGATAAAGACCTCACACACAGTAAGGTTGGATTACCCTTGAAATCTCTTCTCCATGATCTTTTGCTGAAATCCTTCTTCTATGTTTGTTTTTCTGTTCCTTCCCAAATGGCTTCCTGGCCTCTTCTTTAAGGGGGCATGCCAGAGCCCAGAGTAGGGGTCTCCACAGTGCTCATAACAGGCCCCCAGACAGCTGCAGTGAAAGGGATGCTGCAATCCTAAATGCCCTGTGCGCTCTACATATTGTGGAAAAAGCTGTTGCATTCATCAATGTCAGATGCAGAGTTTGAATAAATTTGAATGCACTCAAGCGTGTTCTCTGCAGTTTTTTTATAATATCACTTTCCAGTTTGAATATTTCACTTACTTTTTTTTCACATTTCTTTTTATCCACCAGTTTCTCTTCCTTTTCATCCTCTCCTCCTTTCCTCTCCTCCTTCCACTTTTACCCCCCTCTCCAGGTTGTTACATTTGCAACCCAAGCAATTGGACAAGGAAGCCGTGCTGCAAGCTTCCTCAGCAGTGCTCTGGAAAAGGCAGTCACTTCTCACACTGTGCTCATGGCTTCCCAGCTGTTGGCCAGTTTGAACATCTTCCCATGACAGAACAACACCTCATGGGACACTTTGGCTAGGAGAAACAATTAGTTTGCAAGGTATCAGTGCAGGATTGACTTGTGAGGGTCTCGCAGGTGGGTCTTTGTTGCCCTGGCCCACTGGATCAGCTCCGTGGGGCTCTGGCTGTGAAAGGGGGACAACACAGCCAGTGTCATGAGCCGCTGAAAGGATCCCAGCCATTCCTGTGTTTTGAAGGTCAGAACTACTGAAAAGCATTGAAAATCATTGAAAAGCAGCAGATCTGCAAGTGATCTCCTGCTGGCACTGCACGATGGTTTCCTGAAGTTACCCCAAGGGAAACAAGGCGAATGGACTTAATGCTTTCCTTCCTCCTCTTTGCACCAGCCTAGAGTAAACCTATCAGCCACTTTTGTCTCCCACACTTTGGTTTGTCCCCTCTTTAACGGGAACCATTCCCGTGTTCACAGACCACCATGTGCTGCAAAGTGAAGAAACCTACCAAAAGGTTACTTACACTCTTGACCAGCCAAAGAAAAGGGGCTGCTATTTGTAACCCTGCTTTTGGGGTATGTTTCCATGGCTTTTGTACAAGTAGGAGGAGACAAGGAAGAGAAATGTTTTGTACCATTCTGACCAGACAGGCAGCTCCAAGATGGCCAGCCCTGGCCCAGGACTGTGTGTCCTTAGGGCCAGGGGTTGAGGTACTGGGGATGGGGAGGGAGAAAGGGCTGATGGCAACACAGAATTAATGCATTCTGCTGCTTGTGTTGAGAATTCACTGCTCTCCTTTTTAGTGAAAACTCTATGATCTTGTGACTAACCACTTTCCCCTTTCACTGTTTTTGATTTATATCCCATTACTTCGCCTGTTTGTGCCTTGCAGACATGAATTTTTTCCCTGACATCTCCTATGCAGCAGCCACGTCAAAACCTTTGATAAAATAATAGTGGTAAGACGCTCGCATGGCTGTTTTTATGTTTCCAGGGATATAGACATCAATTAAAACTCTTCATACGATCTGATCCGTCGTTATTAAAGGCATTAATACTGGCACGCCCCTCAGATTAGGGGCTGCTCACCGGGCGATGGAGGAAAGCAGGGAACATTGTCTGTATGCATCCCCCTCCTCCTCAGCTCCCACAGGAACCTCGCTTGGAGGACAATCAGCACAGGCTACCGAGGGCACCAGTGGCTGCACTGAGCTGGCTGGGGGTAGTATAGGGCAGAGGCATCCCATGCACCACCAAAGCACAGCACTGCCCTCCCAACACCTCCCATAGCACCACAGCACCTTGAAGGACAAATACAGCTCTGCCAATGACCCCCTTCCAGACTGAAGGTATCTGACCTCCTTGAATGCACACCGTGGGGCATGGCCAGAGAGGGCAGCTGAGGCTCCAGCCAAGGGGTGCTTAGAACTGAGCATTCACTTAAGAAAAGGCAACCTTCAACAACATAGGTAAAATGGGGAGGGAGAGTTGAAGCACTGAGAGAACATGTGATTTTTCCATGGGAACTCATAGAGCATTTCCTCATCAAAGAAGTCCACAAGTTATCAAATACAAGAAACATCTCTTAACCAGGGGAAACTGAGGCTGAATAGAGTATATTGTTAAAAATGCTAGTGCTGGTACCTAACTGAAGGGAGAAATGGGCACTGTAGAGGTCAGCCTGTGACAAATGTCAGTGTCACCACCCAGCGTTTCACTTGGTGAGGCAAACCAGAAGGTCTGAATTACAGCTTCCTGTAGTCCTCTCCAGACCCACATGTGTCCAGCTTTTCTCATTCAACACAGCCCAAAGCAATTCCTGCTGGAGCTGGAAACATTTGGTGTCCCCATCTAACCTTCTCACTGTGCCTCCCATAGGGGGAAATCTGGATTTGAAGTGAAGAGTTTCGGAGGCAGGACCTTTCCCTTTTCCCTCCAACATCTCCACTATTCAGAATCTGTGTTCCCTCCTTGTCAACACTTTATGATACAGCCAACGACCCCCATTGGTGATGATGCCTTCCACAGTACTGTTAGAAGATTCTATAACCACAGCACTCTCTGTGCTAGGACATCTTCCCTCCACGTGGTTTTCCAAATCTTCATTCAGTAAAGCAAGAAGATGTAGGAAATCTTGCTTAGTGCATGGTGGCTTACAGGCTACTGCTCTCCATGCTGTATTTACATTATTTAACTTTTTTAAAATCTCTTTCTCTTTTATCATCACTTCCTTTCCATCCTTGCCCATCAGGAAGAGAAAACTGGTCCTTCTGCTAGGCATCTCCTGTAAGGAAAAACAGTCAGTGCTCAGGGCATGGCCACAGAATAGCTCCTGGTCTCACCCACTCACACCAGTTACCTTCCTCCTGCCTTCCAGGGGGCCAGGCAAAAGTGGTCAAGTGATGAGGAAGAAAGGTGGGGACAACATCTTGGGAGACAAGATGTCACCAGCAGTGACAATCCCTCCACTTAGGTGCCAAAGCTTTGAGATACACCAGGGCTCAGCAACACTGTGGACTCTGGGATGGGATGGCTCATTTTCTTTCACCCTGTACGGGCATGGGAGGCTACCAGCGCACCAGGCACTTCCTTGATGGCTCACCCAGCAGGATAATGATGGGAAAAACTGCCTGGAATATTCCCTCCCCCAGTTTTGCCCTGGGATGGGAAAGATGTCAGTGGGAGGAAAAACTCCCCTCTCTCATGCAAAGGAAACTCAGGCAATTGCCTGCTTGCCAGGCACCGTGGCACATCCCAGCACAGGCAGTCCCTGCCTCCCAGTTTGTGCTCTGGGCCTGCAGTTGAGAAGAAAGGAAAATCACCCCCCAACACAAGAGATGGGGGGCAGCAGGGGAGCAAGGTGTGTGTGCATCCTCCATTTTGGTGTCTCTTTATAAGCACTGGCTTTCCATTGCCCCAGGGGAGCTGAGGGGAAGCGTGTGTCTCTCAGGCACACAGCAGCCCTGACTGGGTAACGGTGCAGAACGTAAAGTGTTGTCTATTAGGTAGGAGACTGGTTAATACAAAGAGTTGTTGGTAATAACAATGTCCTTTCAGCAGTGACAGAGACAAAGTACCTGCATGTGGCGTGTACCACTGCGTGCAGCGACTGATGGTCACAGGGAAGCTTTGGAGATCATTTGAATTTCACATCCAGGGAGAGTCGGCCTATCATTAAAAAACCCTAATTTCAGTGTCAGGTGGAGTTCCAGGTAATCGATCATGGTGTCAGCTGGCACAGGCTCTCCCTGCCTCCTTGCCTTGCCTCCAAGTCAGCCTTGGTTTTTTCCAATTAAACTTGTTGCTGGGATCCAGAGGGAAGCACAGGAGAACAGGAAAGGCAGACCACACATCCCCCCTCATTACTGGTGAGGTGGGGGCTGATGGGGCCAGGAAGGTGGGGCTGAGGCTGGTGTGGAATGACTACAGCTGGGGGGTAAGGAAAGGGGATGCCCAGAAAACGATCTTTGCTGCAGCAAGGTCCAGCAGGGACTTGCAGGGAGGGAATCTCAAAACATCACTGCATCTTGGGGAAGGCATTGCATGAGACCCTCCATGCATTACGGATGCTGCCAAGTCCCTACAGTCAGTTTTTCTGCCTCCAACATCATCTCTGTCCCTATCAGTCTTTCAAACCACCTGAGCCCCTGTGGGTCTCATCCTGCACTCATTACTCTTGGCCTCTTCATCTCACATGCTTCCTCCCTCCTCCCCACACAGGCATCTCTGGCATCTCCAGCCCCTCTCAGCCATCACCAGACAGCTCTCCAGGGTCCACCCCTTGTTCTCCTGAGTCAGATTCCCTTTAATGGATAGCATAAGGATCCAGGCTGCTCTCTACAGCATCAGTTACCAGGGCAACATTTTTGGCAAGAGAATTTTTTGGTTACAAAACAACCTTCCTCTTCCCCCAAAGGTCAAATCTGCATGAAGAATTGCTATCAATAGAAACGTACTCTGTTTTCCATCATATTTAACCCCAGTTTTAAAACTCCTATCTGTAACCAAAGTTGACTGAAGGGGCTTCACACGGGGGAAGAAAAATACTTCTAAAATAATGCCAATAAAAATGTGCTTTAGAAAGCTAAAGGAATCTATTAGAAAAAGATCTTTTAATTTCTACACACATTCTTCAGGAAATCCCATTGCAACCTTACTACAGAGAAATTGTATTGAAACTGAAACACTACTACAAAATCTTCTCAATGCTTTTACTAGTTCTGCTTGCAGCTGTGACTGTTTTGTAGCTAAGGTTTAGGTGCAGTAACAGAGTCTCTATTTATTGCTACTTTTACCTACAGATCAGAAATATCAGCCCTAAGCAAGACCAGGACTCTGTCCCATACACCTAGTGAAAGACAGCCATTAAACCAGAAGAGCTGAAAACCAACAGGGCCAGGCTTGTCCTCCTAACTGAGAGGCAGGGCATGGACTCACATGGAGAATTAGATTCCTTGTTTTATGCAGGACTGAGGTGCATAACCCCAACAGGACGGTTCAGAAGAAAGGGGCTGCAGTAGGGTAAGAGATGAGGAACGTGGGATTTGGGGCACAATTGCCCTGATGGACTTCCTGTGCCCAGGGCTTTCACGCTCAAATGATTTCTAAAGCCACAACAAAGCAGAGGGAGGTGGCTCTGAAGGTCAGTGTGGGGTGAGCCACATCTCATGGCCAGAGATCAGCAGGGCCCAGCTGAATGGGTCATTCAGTGTTGACCACTGGTGTTTGCAGTGTGAGTTGGAAGGAAAACATAGACTTGACGTTGACTGTGGGTGCAGGCAGAACTGAAGAGCAAGCCTTGAGGAAGTTGTAGGTGGAATGGTGCAGGCAGTCCTGTAAATTGTCTGTCTCTGTGGTGTGAGGACACTGCCCATCTTTGCCCAGCCCCCTCTGACTTGTCCGGGCATCCACATGAGAGGGAAAAGTCAAATAGGTCTAACTGCAGCACTGCAGAAATGCGATCTTCTTTTCCAAGAGAGAAACCGGGCAGCAGGAAAGACATTGCTGTAACGCTTAACCATAAAGCTGGGCAGGGAGCCCGAACACAGAAAGTTGAGGTTAACACCATTCACTGTTGGAACAAAGGTCATTGTAGATCAGGAACATTCAGCCAAGACTGGAAATCTCTCATGCGTAGTAGATTGGCCATCCCATTTATGCCAGTGCTGCAGAGGGACAGCGCACCCAGGGCTGGAGGAGAGTTTGCTAAGCAGCAGCTGCATACTGGACAAGAACTCAGGGAAGAGCCCTGCCTTCCATCTTCCTGACAGGGATCACTATGCATAGGGCCATGTGTGAGCAGCAGAGACCTTCCTGGTGCTCTTCACGGATGGATATGTGGATAGGGCTTTCCTCCCAGCCACGCAGTTCTGCCAGGACTCAGGCCCACTCTTGATCTCCAAGGGTATTGATCAGGAACAGCTCTCCTGTAGCTGACAGTTTTGCTTAGGTGGTGACAGTAGCTGCAGTGACCAGGTTGAAACACTTCTAAATTCTCAGCCTACTAAATTCTCAGATGCTATTTATAACTCAGGTGGTTGCAGAAGGCCTTCAGTGCTGAGTCTGGGCTCACTGCACTGGATCCCTAGTAATCGTCCTGGACAGAATGTGAGCACAAAAGACTACTATTCATTTTTGCAGAAATCCAAGACAAAGAGACATGAGGAAAACCATGGCCTGGTTCCTCTCTGTAAGGTGTATTAGTCACTTCTTGCCACTTCTGACTGCACTGATCTGCAGTTGGAGAAGTTCTTTTCTCATCTGCTGTGGGGTAGAGGGAGCCCTGGCCTGAACTTGGCCAGGTAAGCGTGACAGTCCCAGGCCTGCTCCTCTCTCAGATTTGATCCTGGCTTGTCAGAACAATTGGCAGCTGCTGCGGCTCCACAGGGGGCTGGAGCCACTTGGATCCCACATGATGCCCAGAGGAGAGGAGAAACCAATTGCCTTTGCTTCAAGGACACTAAGCAAAGCATAAAGAAACTATGTGCAAATTGAATGGGAGGCATTAGGATATGTCTTTGGACAGAGCACAGGTTTTATCAGCAGTCATACTGATTGATACATCTGATCTCCCTCTCCATCTCCCTCCACCCCTCAGGTGGCTCTTCTGGCTGCCAGCTGAAGGGAAAGAACCATCCCCAAACCCTCAGAGATGAGCTGGCAATGGCCATGGCTTGTTGAAGTTACCTCTGCAATGCAGGTCCCTGAAGGATAAACCTCAGTGTCCAGGCTGAGGCACTTGGTTTTGTGTCCTCAGTGGAGGGTGGGCTCAGAGCTGTGGCAGTGCAGTGTTCCCCAGCTGGGTACACACCGAGGTATGAAACAACACTCATCTCCCCACTGCAGCATGGATTCCTGAGATCACACAGAGATGCAAACTAGGCTCAAGGACTGGGGACTGGAAGGGGCACACTTATGGTCTGAGGTTGGTTTGCAACTCAGATGGTGATTCTCTGTGGGACCTGGACTGAAGCACCTCATCTTTGGGCTTTGGTTCCCTCCCTCTTCACTAGGTGTATGGCCCACCAATTTAATTTGCCCTCATGATCTCTTTGTCACTGGGAATGGCTGTCCCTGTGGCATTGTGCAACATCCCAGTTCAGCCCATTTGCTCTGTCAGGAGCTACTGCAGTGGAAATAGCAAAGCTGGAATGTGTAATAATGCATAATGGGAGAAGGTGAGGCCAGAGCTGACATTCTCAACTCCTAAACTTAACAGTAACAGTGACAAATCTCTCATCGTTTGTTCCTCCCTTGCCTGGCACTTTTGCTTCTCTTTAAATGGAGTTTATCATGGTGCAATGGGCTTTTTTCCAAGTTAATGTCTGTCAGCTCCAATTTGTTCAAATGACCTTCATAGGCTCAAGGGAATTTTAAGAATAAATAAAGAGGGGCTTGCTGGAGTGCTTAGGGAGGGCTTCACCTGACAGCCAATGATAGAGACACCTCAGAGCCTCCAAGCACCACACTGTCCCAGGACCATGCCAGGGGAAATGGGCTGATTAGGGAAAAGACTTCAGAGCTCCAGGGATGTCTGCATTTTGGAAGAGAGGACAGAGCTGAGCAACAGACACAAGGCTGCTGCTGGGGAAGGGAGGCATGCAGCACTCTCTGGGTCCCCAGAGCTGGCACTTCACTGAGGTGTGGGTTCATATGATAGACCCCAAAGAACCCACAAAGGGTACAGTGCCCTTATCTTTGCTTCTCTCCCAGAAAGGCCTTCTCCAATAACCTCTTTTGAGCTCTCTCACTTGAACCCAGAGATCAGATCCCCTTATCTGGGTCGGTTAGGCTGAGGCTGGTCCTGGGGAATTACTGACTTCATGCTCTGCCTTTGCAGGGAGCTGGATACCATCTTCTGTCCCAGCTTTGCCTTCTGGAAAGGCTAAGGCCATTTTGCCAGAATTTGCCTCAGCCAGAGCTGGCAAGCTAGGTGGGATTGTGCATGGATTTGAGTGTTCAGGAACAGTGAGGGGGGACAAAAATCAGCACTTCACTTGAATAAGTTGAAAGACATAAGAGAACAGGGAAGGAAAGAGAAATAGTCAGAGAAATAGTCTAAAACAAATCTCCTGGCTCCAGCTAGTGTGGGCAGACTTTGCAGGGTTATCCAACCTTCCTGAGCCAGCAAGAAGTACATCAAAATCTGTTTGGCCAGGACCTGAGAGGATGGGAATTCTGGAAGCATTTCACAGGGATGCCCCAACTGGAGCTGGACTGAAATTGCAGCAGGAGCTCAAGAAGATGCAGTTAAATGTGTTCCCGCTGGCTTCATCATTTGCATTGCTGGTGGTGTGGCACTAGCCAGAAATCCTGCGCATACACAGGCTCACTGACAGCTGCATGGTATAGTCATGACTCAAAAGTCCTGCTCAAAGTCCTTGAAGGCACACAGTGGCCATCCCTGGCCTAGCAAGAGGAACTTGGAGGTTTAGTTTATATTCCTTGCTCTGACATTGTCACAGTATGGAAACTCAGGCAAGTCAACATGCATTTGTTTATTTTCTCCCAGTGCACTTGTACAGTGCTCAGCACAACAAGGGTCTTTGTTCTGAGTGGTGCTAGGAGGCAAATGGTAATAATAATAATAATAATAGTGATAACAGTAGTGATAATATGGGCTGAGCTGTTTGGCATTCTTCATCTAAACAGTTCTAAACCCAACACCAGGGAAGAAAAAGAAAGTAGTCATTCAGAGTATCACAACGTAAGAACAAGTAGGGTCAACTGATATTTAAATTAGTGAGACCTGCTTATTGGATTTTCTTCCTACCCTTCTGTACATCTGAACCCTTTCCCATCCTGTGCTGGCAGTGTCTACAGAAGCTCTCCCCACCCAGTCTTCACTGGTTTCAGTTCCTGGTGCTTTCCTGTGTTGCTGTGTGGGCTGTAAAGAAGACTGCAGAAACCAGGAGGCCATCAAGAACAGCTGAACATCCCTCAGTTGACATTTGAGCATGAACGAGGCATATGATGCATAAAGATCCATTTGGCACAGTAAACATTACTCCATGAAGCCAGAGTTCAATGATAATCAAGGCTTAGAATTGGCACTCTGCCTTCCAGGTCCTTACAAGCTGTCCTCCACCCAGTCTTCCCTCTAGACCTCCCCTGAGTCAGAAGAGCTTTGCACAACCCTAAGGATTATGGCTCCAGTGAAGATGAGGAGGATCGAGCCCAAATCTGTAGCTCAGTGTCCACAAGGATTTGGGGGCATTCTTTTGTTTTAGGTAGGTCCATCAGAATACAAAATATTATTATTTCCTTCTTCATTCTCCTTAAGCTTGAAAGCTTAAGGTAAGGAACACAAACCAGCTGTTACTTCACACATACACAGAAACATCCACAACCCTAGGAGGGAGGCAAATAGTGGTATGTGGTTTTGGAGCCAGGAACAGGGCAGTGGAGGTGGGCTTCAGCACTTTGTGTTCAGGTCCTCCTGATCTGAGATAAGAACCATCAATTGGGCCAAAATGAGGGACTCATTGCAGTAGTGTCTTGCTGATCTAGGCAGAGGAGATGCCAGAGTGGGAGTCTGCTGCATCAGCAAGGTCCTTCAGTCAAACCAGCCCCATGACAAGGCCCAGCCTCCCCGTGCAGTCTGGAACTGTGGCAGTTCTCCTGCCAAGTGACGACCCCACACCTGGGACCAGGCATAATCAGAGCAAAGAGACTTGAGGGCTCAGTAATCTTCTCCCTCCCATGAGTATGTTTGCTTAATGGCTGGACTGTACAGCTTGTCTGGTAGCATGAGATTTTTACTTGGTATATTCTTGCTTCACCAGAATTGCATCTTTAGGACCCAAAACTGAATATACTTGGAATGACAGCACAACACAGAATCATGGAACCATTTAGGTGGGAAATACCTTTAAGATCATTGAGTCCAATGTTAAACCTAGCACTGCCAAGTCCACTACTAAACCATGTTTTAATTAAAAATATGCAGGTATATTTAATTGCTGCTCTCTGTTTGCAATCCTAGATGCATTTTTGAGGTGTAAATGAAAGCCTGACTTTTGTGACAGACATTCCAAAGTTGTCAACATGACTATCCAAGGATTTGTAGATGAGTCCTTAGAACTAAGCTTTGACACTATCCACTTTCTCAATGTAAAAAAAAAAAAAAGTGGGGGGAAGAAAAAAGATATTTAAAAAGTATTGCCCTGCTGAGTTGTTAAAGAGGAATTGAACATAAAAACATATAGCCATGTCTGCCTGAGTCTGCAGACAGCCTGGACTGTAGCTGAGAAAGGCATGAGCTGCCTACACCCATCTCAGTATGTCAGTTCTGAAACCTAATGCTGACACTTTAGAAAGAGCTACTCAAATGGCTTTCCTATCTGCAAATTTTTGCAGATGCCTGCAACTCTTTTAATTAGCCCCCAGTCCCAGGTCATTTTCTGCTTCTCTCAAGAAGGCAAAACATTCAACCGTCTTTTCTTCAGCAGCCAAACCAATCCATATCTTTCATGTTACAGACATTTATGTTGCATTCAGAATGAGGCACCATCTCAAAGTGCAGGAATGGCACAGAATAAAGACTTCACCATCAATTTCAATAAGTTTAGGAATCTTGGAATGATTCTATTGTTCATGATTCTCCTCAGTTCATCTCTCCTGGTACAGCATAGATCATGCTGCAGTCCTGCCTATGTGCCTCCTTTTCCTCAGCAGCGGGGATCTCACCATTGTGCAGTTCATCTTAAACTCAGTACTGCAGCAGTTTGATCAGGACTGAAAGCTGTGGTCTCGCCAATGGGAGGCACTGTGGACTGGGGACAAGGAGGAAGGATGTTACTGGAGATGTTCTGGTGAGCTTTGGAGTGGATTTTAGCTTTGAAATGCTAGGACTCATAATGGGTCTGGTGGGGGTGTGTGTGTTTTGTTTAGCGTTTTTGGGGTTTTTAACTATTAAGAACAGAGATTGAAGCCAGAAGGATTGCAAAAGTTGTGTGTCTTGTCATGTTCCCAGGTTCTCTCTTTTTCTTGTGTTCTGGCAGATCAAATGAAGTAAGACCAACCTGAGTCTGAAAAAAACCCTTCATCAGTGTGCTTACTGCCCTCAGTCTGATGAGACACGTCCACCTTCACTCCCACCTTTTTTAAGTACCACATCCAACCCTATGTGTCACTGGTTCACCATCTCTGCCTCTGCCCCATACAAATCCATCTGAATGGTCATTCCCACCCACACTCGTCCATCCATCCATCCTAGCCTGGCTGTCTGTCTGTCTGTGAGAACTGACCTTCCAGAGTGTTTAATTGGCGCACAAAGATAGCGGCAAAATCCTCGAGTCATGTGGCGCTCACTAGCTCTGCGAGGGTGCTCCTCTCCCAGGCAGCAGCTGGGGGACATTTATGTTGACCCATGGTCCTCCTCATCCTCTATTTGAAGGGGACAGCCCTGCAATGATGAGAGAGGGGCCAGCAGACAGCACCCCACAGCAAAGCTAGGAGCACACAGCAAGGTAAACCTCTGTGCCAAGGGTTTTCTCCCTTTGTGCTTGCTCCTGGGGAGCCTATCTAGCAGAGCAAAGTCCACTGCCCTCCCTCTTGTCACCCTTCCTTTCCCCACCAGCAGCCCCCAGCCCGACACAGAGACCAGGCTGGATGGAGAGCCTTTTTCTCCAGTGTGCCGCACTATGACAGATGATTGACTCGAAACAATATCTAAGGCGATCAGGATAAAGTACCGACCATTTCAAGGCTCAGCAGAATTCAAATTCTAATTAGACTTCTCACCACATTCCAAATAAAAATTGTTCCCCTGATATCCTTTTTGCCTATCAGGTGTCTCTCCCTGATCGCTGGAACAAAACGCATAAAGAAAGTGATTAAAGCCATAACAAAGGCATAAAATTGAAATTATCGCTGGTATCACATCTGGGAGCAGAGTGTGTCACCACACTGCCCCCCTCCCCTCGGAGCGCTGCCTCCCCAAATAGACACACACACATCCCCCCATAGTTCTTGCCTCAAATGTGAGTGATGGGCTGGGGGACAGGCGGCGGAGGGGATGAGAGAAGGTCTTGTTCCAGGTTGGAAGTCTTCCATTCCCATAGTATGGAATAGCATCTCAGCCCACACCCCCTGGACCCACTGCCTCCAGCCTGAGGCTATGCTGGAATTGCAGTGGGTGTAAATTGCTTCACAGTCTCTGGTGCTGCTTTACATCAGCTGAGGATGTAGCCCACATCATCTGCAAACGCAACACATGCAGGCGCCTGAAGCGTACACACCCAGGGAGAAGAAAACACATAAGTACAGAGGCCTGCTCACTGCCAGGCGCTCTCTAATGAAGGCACAGACAAACCCTTCTCTGGGGCATACACCCCCTGCACACGCGTACACACACATGCACACACGCTCAGAGCCAAGCCTCCAGTGCACCACACACATACCAAAAGATTTCTTGTGCCCACTGGTGCCTGTGGTACAGCCAGAAACCCCACCACACACCCCCGACACCAACACAGACAGTGTGAGCCTGTTACCCTCTTCACTACACACACAGACATAGGGTTATAAATCAACACACCATCAGAGCCTCATGTGTTCCCCCAAACGTGTATGAAACCTACATATAGACAGACTCTAACCTTGAGGACAGCAATCCATACAAACTGAATATTGCACATTCTAATTCCTACTCCATGTGCCCCCCAAGCACCTGCAGTCCTAGCACATGTGTGTAGACAGGCTATATATAATCCTTATACAGCTTATTGCTATTTAATTTTTTAACAATTTCATCCATTTGCAATGTATCTATGTATCTATAATGGCAATTCACACACAGGTGTGTTTATATATCCATTAAAAAAAAAGATTTATCAGTATTTCACACCCCCCCATGTAATGTCTCATGGTCCCCAACACATGGAGCTCACACATGCACACACGCTCGCAGGCATGTGCACCTCCAGGCACACTCAGTGCAGAGGTGACTCTGCCAGCACAACCCTCAGCGGTCCAGATGTGAGCTCGTTCAGACAGACTAAAAGCACATGTGCCCTGTTAGGCAGGGAGGGGACAGCCTTGTCCCCCTCCCTCCTTTAGCAGGGATGCAGTGCTGTAGGCTCAAATAACCCCTCTCCTGATTTACATGAGCAGGGGGGAGCAGGATGCCCCTTAGCCAGGCACCCAGGGCTGCTGGAGGGACATTTGTGGCAGCAGGTGCCAGGCTGTGGCGGTGGACACCCAGTGCCAGGGCTGCCCTTTCCCCCTCCTGGATCTTTGCCTTGCCTCAGCTCAGCTCAGGATGCCCTCAGGAATGACAAATTTCATTTTTCAGCTGCATGAGGGGCCACTCCACAAGAGAGTTAAAAAGAGAGTGAGGGAGAAAAAGAAAGGGACTAAAGCGATATAAAATTAAAAGGTAAAAAGCAGGAACGCAAATGGGAGAGAGCTCTTTCAGCTTTCACATTATTAATGACTCTTCAAAAAATCGGCGAGTTTTCCAATCTTCTCCGAGAAGCGCTTGAAGGAGCTCACAGATGAAACTGACCTTCAAAATGTTCTTTGGTCTTTAGTTAAGAAATTCGCTCGCCATTATGGCATCATTAGGGAAACAAGGATAAAATTACTCCATGGTTAATGACCTATAGTATCTCCCCACCAAAATTTGTTTCAGATCTAATAAAACTGTGCTTAACACACTCGGATGAGTTATGAGGACTGTTCTGCAGGGTATTAAAATGTGGAAAATAGATTTTCCGAAGCTGGGGGGACTGGACTTTTCGAATCAGATAGCAGAATGGAATTTTCTGGGCAATAAATTCTTCCATGTCTCAATTTCATCTCGCTCTCGCTCTCTCTCCCTCTCCCTCTCCCTCTCTCTCTCTCTCATGCTCTCTCCCTGAAATGCTAAAGCAAGAAGGAAATCTTTAAAGTGCAGAAGCTTTTATAAACTTTACCCCCAAAACCCCAAAATAGGCCCCCCATCCTTTAATGCTTTTTTTTTGTCTTGCATCTGAGAAGAAGGCATAATCCCTTGTCAGGAGAGGTTTGGTACCATTCACAGAGCCAGTTCAGCTGTGAGGCGTTTTGGTGTGGCAGCACTGCAGTTTGGACTTTGCATGAGCCCAGCATGCTGCCAGCATCCCTTCATGGGTGCTGGTGAGCCAGCAGGGAACAGGAGCAGGACAGAGGCTATGCAGGGCTGCCCAGGGGTGCGTGGGGGATCCCTCCCCGCTGCCCCACATGCCAACCTGAGGCACTGGTGGGAGCATGCAGGGACCACTGCTGGGCACTTTGTTCCTGGGGCACCCATAGCTCATGTCTCAGTGAGAGGACACCAGCAGGCACCCATGGAGCGCACATCTGGGGTGCTTGCACACGTGTGCTGGCCCCAAGGTGACGTGCATGTGTGCACTCGTATGGCAGCCGGCAAACGCATCTTTGCCAGAGCCACAAGCCCTGCTGCCATCGCTGCCTGCGGGCAGGTCACCGGAGCTCATGGACAGGCAGCTCGGGGCAGAGCAGGGGCCCGTCTCATCTGTCGTTGCCTGAAGCAGGAGCCAGGGACTCCAATGGTGCTTTTAGGTTAGTGAGGGCTAGTTACTGCCGCTGAGAGAGGTGGCTTGCGAGGTAATGGCATTTTGCTCTCTTTAAACTTTAATCTTTCCTATTAATTCCCTGCAACTGGAGAATGTATGAGAGTTAATGTTCCATGAACGTGTTTCTCAGCCGACAGTCTCTTCGAGCTAATTACCTTCAGGTGCTAAATGGAGGGAAATTGCAATCCATTTGGATGTGAAAAAATTTCGCCTTTCCAATCCCCTGTGCAACATTCTTTTTCCTGAGTGTTGCAGAAAGAATGCACTTGGCTTCTTTCTTTTTTTTAATGTTTTCCTCCCCTCCCTACCCTCACCCTCCTCCCTCCTTCCCCAAAATCCCCATCCTCACCAAGAACCTGTCTTCCCTCAAAGACCTTGAGTTCTCCAGGAGACTTCATGGCACGCTCAGTAGAGGGGAGCATTAT
This sequence comes from Corvus kubaryi, assembly GCF_017639235.1. NCBI lineage: Eukaryota > Metazoa > Chordata > Aves > Passeriformes > Corvidae > Corvus > Corvus kubaryi. The sequence goes on from NW_024580672.1 coordinate 5,243,248, forward strand.
CCTCAACACAGTCAAATGGGACAGCACACCAGTCAGGAAGAGGGGGAAAAGTAGGCATATCCATCAAATCCAAACACGTGGTGAAAACATGGAGGGCAAAGTGAGGAAGACAGCAAGAGACTTCCTTTGGAGGTCTGAAGTTAAAGTGTATTTACACGCTTAATAACACGCTTATTACAGCCATTTCCCAGTTGTTGAGTTTTGAATACAGAGATAATAGAATTTTACAAGCTACATAAAGCCATTATGCTTTTGGATCCGGGACTGGGGAGGGAGTTCGGTAGAACCCATGGAGAAAAGAAAGGGGAAGGAAATCAAATCCAAGTGTGTTCAGACTGGGCCTGGAAGTCAGTGTCTTCATATAGGCTGACAGAGCCAGTCAGGGTACATGTGAATAGGCATCACTGGAGGCTTTGGATGAACATCTATCTGGAAACCACATTCTCTCATGCCCCACAGATGACCACTGGAGATGCTGGACATCTCAAATGGAAGCCCCTGGAGATAAGAGGTTCCCTGTTACACATGTAGCTACCAAAGAGCCGAGACAAGTGGTGCCAGACAGATTCACCAGACAAAAAAACCCCAGTGAGAATAGCGACACTAAATTCAGAGGCTCCTGGGCCATGACTACCACCAGTAGGTTTTGATCTAATCTGTCTTTGGTGTTTATGATAGACTTATTGTTTGCAGCATTATCTAAAAGGCTTCATGCAACCTTGCCTCAGAGTCAACCATGGCAATTATCAGGAGCAGAAGTCTTTTCCACAATAACGTAAATATGCTCCAACTGGGAATGGTGTCACTTGAGAAAAATCCTTGGAGCTTTGCTGAACCAGCAAGATGTTCTTGCAAGATCATTCAAATGCCCCGTTTTTATGGCTCTCCTCATTGTCCAGATGCCACTGAGAGATAAAGCTAAACCTGCACTTTGTCAGTAGACTGAAATTGAAAACGTTTATCAATCTCTGTAGACTAAAACACTTGCTGAATTCTCCTAGCATCATTTCAGCCATTAGTGACTGAAGGTGCAGATGGTTTGCTATTCATCCCACTGGTTCTCTGCAGAGACATGTTCACTTTGACGTGGCTGTTGGGGAGCTTGTCTACAGACTCCATCCAAGAAAAGCAGTTCAGAGATGTTCTGTCTTTGGACTCTTGCTAAGTCTGAATTACCAGCATTGACCAGCTGCTCTAGATAGTGTTTTAAATCACCTTTAAGAACAATAAGGCGATAGCAGGTGCAAAGCTTGCAAAGCGTGACAACATTCCAGCACACTGGGAGAACTTCTTTGGAGCTCAGCTCTGATAAGGATCAGCAGGGTGAGGTGTGAGGTAGCAGACTAGGAGGGGAACTTATGTCACTGCAAGGGTTTTCAAGAGTATCCTGGCCACAGTCCATGTCTGCAGCCCCTCTGAAGTGTTTGTCTGAGCCCTACTACTGCAGAATACCAGCATCTCTTAATCTCTGAAGGATTAACTCCCTGTGGTTTCCACTGGGACTGTCTGCCACGTATGAAAGACCGAGTGATTTACCCAGAGCCACCTGAAAGCTGATGGCAGAAGAGTTGCACCAGAAGTTTTCTGAACTTCTAAAGTATCCTTCCTGCCTGTCAGTCCAGTCACACAAAGCTAGCTTTCTGTCACCTTCATTTTCAGCCACTCCTCCACACACCTATTACACACCTATCCATCTGCCAGCCCCACATACCTGTGCTCTAGTCAAGTCTGCTTCCCACATTTGAATATCAGCCCTTTGAACATCCAGTCCTCAGCCTTTCTACATGGCACCATCCATTATGCATTTAATGAAATTTGCAGAGGAAACCAAATAGGTTTATTTAAATTGGGATCTTTCATAAAAGGCTTTCCCATGTGAATTACTAATCCCTCAAAACTTTATTGTTTTGGTTTCATGTTTGTTTTTTAATTCTATGAGGAAGAAGGTGAGTGGGGATGGCAGTGGGATTTTACAGGGAGGCAGTAATTTCAACAGCACTGTGACAAGTTAGTACGGTTTTTACCGTAATTTTCATGGCCACATCTACAGTTTGCTAGCCAACATGGCTGATAGGACTTCACTGGATACAACCAATGGTGTATACTTGATGTTTCAGCCTCAGTCAGAATTAAACCACTGGCTGAAGGAGAAGGTTTAAGCCAGCAGCCAGTCCAATATGTTGCCTTATGCATGCACAGAAGCACACATTGTCATGAGCTGCACAAAATAATTTTTTTAAAATACTGTGCTTGAGATGCAGATGGAAATGGGCTACACAGGCTTCTCCCTTCTACCTTGACTATCTTTTCACATAAAACCTCACTTTCCTACACCTGACTCCCTTGTTCCACTTTTACTGTGTTCTTGCCTTCTTTTCCCCTCTTGCTATCAAATTATGCTTTTCTCTACCTGTCCCCCTTTCCTTGTTCTCCTCCTCAGTTTTCCCTATTTTTATACATATATATATTTTTTTTATTATTATTTTTTTTAATCTGGAATTAGAAATATTGAAAAACTATTTCATTCCCAAAGTGGGGCTGATGAGAAGGCAGAATTTTCCCCTGACTCACACTTGGTGCTGACTGTGTTGCAGAAAATACTGTCTTTTTCAGTTGGTTGCTTGCTTTTCAACTTTTCTTTTTTTTTTTAGTTATACTGCAATTAGTCTGAAATTGAGGGAGTTTGAAAAAGCAGAGCAATAGAAAATCTTTCTTTTCCTTCCTTCTGTCATCCCTATGGTTCTCTGAAGCTAGAAAAGCAACTTCAAATTATAAAGAAGGGAAGAATGAAAATTAAACTTCAGACTGCACACACTATTCCTTCATTAGTTAAAAGAACAAAATGGGGGAAAGAAAGAGGACAATTTGCATGCTTTGGATGCAAAAACTTATGTGCATGTATGTATGTATGTCAGTACAGAAAATGTGTACATGGATAACAGAAAGATTACAGCTAGGAATTGATGTACATTACTAGTGATGGTTTAAATACCATCTTTTAACTTCTTTAATCTGCTTAAAAACGCCTGTGGCTAAATCAGTATAAACCCTTCAAACTGTAAGCACAGTTATACTGGTATCTGTGTACATAATACCTGTGTAGCTTAATTTCATGCCTACAAGAGAAGAAAGTTAAACTGTTAAAAAGCCTACTGTATCAGTGTAAGTGCTAGAGGGAAATGTACTGTGTTTACCCTGCTGCTACAGTTAAAACTTCTTATACAGATAAAGCCAAAATCCACCATTTCTCTCCCTTCCCTTCTGCATCCCTTCAGTCCCATTTGTGTCAGCCTTTCCCTCTCTCTAGAAATTCCCGGCAAACACGTTTGTGGGGCATCTTGGAACCCACGCTCAAATCTCTCCCTAAGGGACAGTTCCGTCTCCCAGCAGAGCCCCATGAGGAGGGATGAGTCCTGAGCCCAACCTCTCTGCAATGGCAACCAGTGGCAAGGGGAGAATGGTGCACATCTCTGGGTAGCAATAGAACTCATTTTCCTTCCAGCTCAGCTTTTCCTGTTTGCTTGTTTTAAGATCAGGAATCAGCCTGAATTTTGTTGGGGAGGGAAAAAAAAAAGACATTAAATTTTAGCAAAGAGAGGAACAGGTGTTTGTGAGAAATTTACTGTTTGGGAAAGAAGAACCAGGGAGGCTGAAACTGCAGGAAAACAGAGACTACTCTGGGGAATGTGTAATTCTCCATTTAAAAGCTGGACTGCTGGCTCATTCAGTCCTGCAGCGTTCAGACTGCTGTCCCTCCTGGCCATTTAATTTACAAGCTTTTGGGTGCAGAGACTACCTGTACTGCTCTAACGGAAATCCTGGGAGGTTTTCACTTGGCTCTTTATAGCTGTCTGGGGCACGGAAAGGAAGCTGCACTTTAACAACACAGGTCAAAGAAATAGCAGCTGGACTTGAGGAAAGAGAGATTAAAAGGCCAAAGTCATCCTGTTAGGCAGAGGTACAATTGAGGCATCCTACCTGCCATGTCCTATAGCCTGTATGTGAAGTAAGAGAGTCATGGAGAGACAAAAACAACCTGCTAGAATGACAGAAGTAAATAAACCTATTTCTATGCACAAGACTCTGCAACCTGTAATGATTTACACTGAATGTGAAAGGCATCTAACTCTTTGGCTGTCTCCTCTTTCTCAACAATAAATATAAATCCACCCAAGACATACCTTAGTTCTGGGCTTATGGGCAGCCAACTAAAACCAGAACAGAAGCTTTCAGACCAAATTCATCACTGGAGCAACTCCACTAACTTCAGGGTTGTTAAATTGCAGAGGAATTGGGCCTGATGCTTTTAATTGTAGTCAAAAACCCAACTGTAGCCAGATAAGCAGAAAATAAGACGTTACCAGAACCATGCAGTCCTCTATCCCACAGAAAGGAAAACATGCAGGAGCAAGAGCCTTAGCTGTACTGAGCCCAAGGCCATATTGTTCAGAGGGTGGGAATCTGGAACAGCCCAGATATCTGTGTTCTTTTTGCACCAGCATCAGGTATAGAGCACTGCGACATCCAGGATCAGTTCACCATCAGGTGATTTGCTCCTTAATTTCATCTATAAATCATGTTCCTGCTTTTAAAATGGCAAGGACAATAAAACACACAGTAAAAGGTATGAAAGACACAGATCCATACGGTGAGGGAAAATGTTTGCAAAAACAACATTCTAGGTATAAAATGAAGATAATTTCCAAAACTATATAGAGGACATGTGACAGTCTCCTAGGGAGAGTAGTCAAGAAGGGATGATCAGTACAGCCATGCAAACTTCATGACCTCAGGGACTCTAGAAGAGGTTGGAAAAATGCATTAAAGGACTATCTGAATCTCATCACTGAACTATAGTCACTCCTGGGGAAAAATTTAGCATCTTACTTACTAGTGGCACTCAGCAATTAAAATTCCTCATTAAGTACCCTGCACTTAAGTATGTGCTGAACTCCTAGCACATGCTTAAATCCTTATCTGTTCAGGAATGGTAAAGTCCATGAGTAATGAAATAAAAATATCATTTACAAACATTCAGTCCTTCCTTGGAAGATTGGAGTTAAACAGGCAGCTCCCATACTAGTGTCTTTCAGTACTTAAATGCAAAAGAAACCAAAAACATTATCACTGATGAAGTTTTAACAGTGATAAGAATAGATGTATTCGTTGTCTCCATGTTAGAATTTACAAAAGCTCTATAGTCATGAAAAATGGAGCTAAGCCTGATGAACAAAATAACAAAATTCTTATTACAATTTACAGGAACACACACACATAAACATGTATCTATCTGTGTATCTGTAATACACAGTGCCTGGTATATAAAAACTTTATTGCCAAATTGAATACCAAATAATAAGTTAAGCTGACAGAAACATAAAGATCAGCATTAGATGGCACCCAAAGGAAGGCAGAATTTCCAGTAGGAAATTGCTTGCTACCCCATCGAGATTTGGGGGGAATTTGTAGGATATATGGCAATTGCTGGGACATTTTGGAAGTGTGGCTACGTGTATCCTCAGGAGATCTGGTTCCTGATAAGGGATGTGGCCTTTCTATTTTCAGGGCATACATCCAAGTTGAACTCAGTTGCAAGTGCTGAGACCTGGGACATTTATTTTGCTTTCTAAGAACTCAGCAGAGGATAAAAGGATAAAATAGGTTTCTTGGTGGTTGGGGAGAGAGAAGAGAGACCAACAGGCTGTTCTAGGCATGCTGCTGTAGTGCTGCACTGTAGTGTGAGATCGGGACCAGAGAAAAGGAACACAAGGCAAGAACCAGCTGTGATGAGGAGCAAGGCTGCAGAAGGCCTCCTCTGTGCAGGTCCAGGGTGGCTTTGCTTGGCAGAGCACCCTTCGGCCTCAGGGCCATGGCTGCCCTCCCCAGGGTGCATCAGCCCACATGGACATGGCGCAGCAGCTGCCCTCAGACTGCAGGGCAAGAGGAATGACAGGGACTGAGACCCAGATGACTGGGGACACAAGGGGTTGGTTAGAAGCTATATTAGGAGGCAGTTTGGAGAACATCTCCACAGCATTTGAATGGTTTGGCTGACACAGTGGAGCCGTACGGTGCATTACTGGTCTCATAGTTCATGGGAGATGCCAGTTGACTGGGTGTTTACTTCCCCTGGCTTATCACTTGTCTTTAGGTCTTTTGGAGTGTCAGTCTCCTGTCAGAGGCACCCCTCCTCCCTCAGCAGCCATGCAGCCTGGGGCAGTCCTCAGCAGTCCCTCCCAGTGGTGCTTCCTTGCCAGCTGGCAGGAGCAGCTGATGGGCAGAGGCAGATGGAGATGCAATCAGAGACAGGTGACACCACCACAGACACAAGGGATGCCTTTCCCAGTGTCCCCTGTGGCCAGGAGGGGTGGAAAGCTGCTGGTTTGTTGGAGCTGCCCAACAGCCAGAGGAAACCCTGCAGACAGCAGTGTGCAAAAGACTGCAGGCATAAGCTGCATTTGATAGATGTAAGAGCCAGAATAAATCTGATTATGGACAAATTACTGATTGGCCTCACCTGAAAAGATGGTACTGGAGTCTCTTGTGTAGAGAAGGCAGTGCTTTAGACTGTGTCCAAACCCAGGTTAATCTGGTTCTTCCATGGACAGAAAGGTTCCATCATAAACTTTGTCTGGAAATGGAGTCGTGTCAGCCATGGTACTTTGCATGGGTCCTGCAGGCTCAGAGTGTAACCTGATGGTTTTGCTCAAGGGCCTTCATTGCTACTGCCCATTCCTGCTGCACTTCCTACTGACCCCTGCAGATGTACCTGCAGTGCAGTGCACCTGTGTCTCTAAAGGGAAATACACATCTCTGTATGAAAAGGTACCCAGATATGAAGCTTCTCCTACATCAAAAGGGGAGGATCAAGTCTGATGAGCCTCATGTTAGTCTGTCCTGGACAAGATGCTGAAATCAGCCATGGAACTTAGACTGCCTGTCCCTGTAAGTTTTGGTGCCTCCTACACTGGGCTGAAAGCACTCATGGGGAAGGAACAGCACTTTATTCAAGGGCACAGGGAGAGATCCTATGAGAGGGGGATGGGGATTCATACCATGAGCAATACAAGGCCCAGGTGCTCTATGCCTTGAACATAAACTGTTAAAAACGGGCTCTTCTTTCATCCCAGAGGACAGGAATTTTAAAAATTGTAGAAAACATCTCCCTGTGCTTGTGCTGCCACCTCTGCTTGCAACAGACAGCTCGGGCTGGGAAGACATGGTGCCGAGGTGAGTGTGTGTGTGTGTGTGTCGTGTGTGTGTATGTGCACGCCTCTTGGTGCGATTCCTCCTTCCTTGCCAAAACATCTCCTGCTGTTTATTTATTTATTTCTCTCTGATAACGGAGGGGATCGCGTTTCCGGAAGAGTGCCAGCAGATGATACGAACCCAGGACTGATACTGCCAGCAAACCCATGCCAGCCCTTTCTGCCGGAAAAATTTCATTTTTTCCAGAAGGAAGCCATGAGTGTGAAGCAGAATCCAAATCCGATTTCTCGGCATTTTTTGTTATCGCTCAGCAGCCCACCAGGTGGGGCAATGGAGGGAGCTCACTCAGCTGCAACTCAGTGCCTTAATCCAATTTACAGCTTCTCTTGGAGAGATAATTACAGCCCTGAAACCAGTTAGCACTGTACAAAGAGGCTCTCAAACCAAAGCCCAGATCCTGTCTTTCAAATATTCACCTAGAGTGTCAGGGATGCTTTGGAGAGGGAGGGGGGCACTTGAGCTAAGACACTATGAATGGAGAAGTGTGTATATAACGCCCCTACCCAGACACATGTGCCTCACTTGTACACTCACACAGGTTTCCCAAAGGCCCACAGGGAGTGACAGTGTGGGACTGCCAACCCCTGATTCTCCAACTTGGACATCTGGGCAACAGGAAGCTGCAAAGCCTTCTCTTCCAAGCACTACTGGTGGATCAAGGGGGCAAAATGATGGGAAACCTGAGGTGTGTGGGGGGATAGAAAACAACCAACCCTTCCCCTAGTTGTGGACACAGCAGCTATCCCATTAAGGTTGCTCCTGCAGCCACCCTGAGGAAGCCAAACCTGTTCAATTTTTCCCCAGTGATTAGTGGTTTAATACTTGGTTTAATACAAAGATGCAATGTTTCTTTGCAAAGACACCATAGGCTGCAGCATCTCACAGCTGAGCAGGCTACCCCTGCAGTGTGGTAGCTTCCTTGCATCTCACAGCAGCTGGGCCTGAATTTTGCACCACGTGTTGTCCCTCTGCTTGGCCCTCGTGCAGCCACTTAGACACGCCTCCAAGCTGCAGGGCTGCAGATTCAAAAGGGATTCAAAAGCAGTGAAGAGAAGGAGGCTTCGGCACTCTGCAGCAGGGCAAAAGACATACAAAAGACATACAGGGGCATCTATGCTCCATGCAGACCTCCAAAACCCATCCCTTTCAGGACCACAACCCATTCTCATCACAGGACATTGTGTGAGGGTGATGCCTCTGCTGTCACCATCACATCATTGCCTTGACAAAGAAGACATTTGAGAACCTGAAGAGTGGTAAAGCCTGTGCAGTAGATACCTTTAAGATTTCCTGTCACACTATCACAGCGAGGTATGGGGAAGGGGACATGCAGCCAGGTGACACTTGGTGATGGACACATTGGATTCAACACGCAAATTATCAAGAAGGAAGCCCGGGGCTTCAGCGGGTTTCCTTAAGCCACATTAAGTAACTTGTAAACTGTAAATTAACCTCCTCTGGCTTAACAATTTTGATCTACATCACTCAAATGTGATTCTGGAAGATCTTTCTTGCAGGTTATTTTCACTCCACTTGGCACAGCCAAGAGAGGAATCCAGCCTTTGGGATTTAAGTATTAAAAAGGAATAGAAAAGACAAAAATATAGATGCTTTCTGGTAGGAATGTTAGTTGATATAGGAACAATTTGAGATCAAAATACATGTATGTAACCCACTGGATATGTAGCCCCCTCCCTGATGCCCTGGCTCACGGCAGAGGCCAAGTTCTTACCACCAGTTGAACAGTTTCAAGTTCTGTTCTGGAAACTCCTTCTTTAGGTGTGGGTCTGGAAAACTTCCCAGGGAAGAATCAGCCAGTATAGCTGAGGTTGCATTTGCTGCAGAGCACCAGCTCAGAGGCCGAAGTGGATTTCCTTCCTTGCCTCATGCAGAACTGAAGGAGTCAGGCTGGCTGCCTGGCAGAACATCCTCTTCCAATAAGCCAGAAAGGCCACAGAAAGTCTGCAGTGACAGAGCTTTCTCTGGTAAAAAAACAACCTTTCTGTTGTTGTTGTTGTTCAAGCTTTCAGTCATAAACAGAGTGTGCTTGGTTGGGATCCAGGTTCAAGCCGTCACTCTTCTTTCCTCTGTGTCCTTGGCCAACTCTCTCCACAGAGCATCAGCAGTTGACAGAAGGCACTGTCTCTCTCTGGGTGTGCCTATGCTGGCAGGCACACTCAGAACTGAGCTCTGAAGCATGGCAGTATGCAGGAGAGGTCAGAATTGGCTGGATTCAAGAGGCATGGCTTATTTGTTCATGCATAGCCCAGGAAGAATGTGCCCAGACATAGAAAGCTGGCACAGACCAGACCTCTCTCCTTGCAGACCTCTGGTTGGGCTCTTCTGCAGGGCAGGCCTGCCCCATATGAGCTTGTTACTGAATGGATTAACGATGGATGTAACTTTGATTGGAACCTCCTAGTTAATACCTGGACTCTAGGAGTCAAGCACATAGAAGTTTGTCTCCAGCAGGAAAGGAAGTGGCAGAAATCAGATCTCAGAAAGACACATTCCATTGTAAGGTCTTTAGGCTCTGAAGCATTTGCAGAAAAACCTTTTTCTTGTAACACAAGCCCATTGTAGGCCTCAAAATGAATATCTGCCTTGTATCAGATACTCACACACTGGACAAGTTTATGAATTCCCCAGCTATCCTGTTAGGTACTCACTCTGGCAGTAGTTGCAATGTCAGACCATAAATATATTCCAGGAGAACAGTTGTTTGGATTTTCTAGCAGTGTATTAGGATCTAACCCTCTTAGCTTCTCTGCCCCTTTTGCATAATATTACTGTCCAGTAATATGAAACACAGAAGCCCTGCTTTGAACCATGGTGTTCCTCCTTTGGTTCAGGTCTTCTCAATCAATGCTCTAGCTGTGGTGCTTGGCTTTTCCATTGATTGCTCCCACGGAATTTCTGACCTGCTAGGAATGTGGCAAAAGGGCAGCTGGAGCTTTCCTTCCTAGTAAAACCTAGGGCAAAGTGTAGTTCATCTGACACATTGCCTACCTCTCACAGGGATGCCACCCCTTGTGCACATGATACCCATTTGCTTTTCATAGCACAGCACCATCAGAATCAGTCATTCTCCAAGAGTGTAACAGGACTATCTTACACAGTTGATTTGCTTGTGTAGAGACCAGAAAACACTTGGAAATTCCTGTATTTAAGAAGTCATTTCATCTGCCTCTCTAATACACATGCTCTAACATGGGACACAACTGCTCCATTAGCAAGCTTTTATATGGTTCCTTGGGAGGTCTGCAGAGAAACAAAGTATACTGGTCTCAGCAGCCAACTGAGTTGAAACCCACGGATCCCTTCACTTCCATCCATTTGGCATCTGGGACATATCATCTAACTGTGAGCAGTGGAGAGACCCAGACACTCAAAATCCCCATGCTGATTGTGCCAGGGCTAGAGATGCACCTGCAGGAAATCAAAGCACTGAACCAGTGCCGACCCAAAGTAGAAAGCAAGGCATTAACACTCTGCATCTGAACTCCCCCCAGGCTCCACAGTGGATGTCTGCACCCGCTGCCCCTATCACAACACTAATTGCACCCCAAACTAGACTGTATTGGGAAAGCCCAGGAGACCTTCCAGTCCTACATCATGTCATGCCTTGGGAACAACTCCAACCTTCTCCTCTGGGAGACAGACTATGGACTCTTCATCCCAGAGATATTTTCCAAGAGATAGGCAAAATCCACAGCCATTAAAGGAGTGCTGGTAAAATCATTAGTATAAAATATGCTTGGGCTTGGGGGTTTGTTTTTTACCTTGTTAGCTGGTTCTCTAATCACTGAAGAACTTAGAGTGTAAGAGGGGCAGGATATCTGTTAGGGGAAGAAGCATGTATCCAGTGCCAACAGATCAGGAGGCTGGCTTTAATCATGACATTTTACAAATAACTGCATCTTTTAAAGGGTGTCCTACACTAAACCAAATTCTAGACCTTGCTTATCTCAGAATTTCATTATTAGGCCTGCAGTCTTCTGTCAAAATTGTATGCCTGGATCCATGTAGGCAAATTCAATGTTCTCTGCTGGAACTGCACTGACATTAAAAGGCACAGGAATACAGAACTAGAGAGATTATTGGAAAAGAACAGATGGGAATGAAAACAGGCACCTCTGGTCAACCTGGAGAGAGCACTGAATGGCTCCAATTTGTGACATCATCTTGAAAGCTGTGGTTTATGCAGCCTCAAACTGAGTATCTAATCTTTTAGGGAAACCTCACCTTTTGTTTCTGTTTTGGCTTTGTCTAGACTCAGAAAGCAGCGCATATGTGGACAGAAGAAAAGATGGGTGCTTATCTGGAGTAAATAGGTGAGGATCCCCTGTTCCCAGCAGCCAAGTAAGAGCTGGGAGAGAGGGAGAGCATGACCCTCTCTCACACTTCTTTTGGTTGGTATAAATGGCAGCCTAAAGGCTGACAGGAATTTTCCCCCCTCTCTCACTGTGGTCTGAATTGGGAGTATTCCACAGAGGTCAATGAAGCTGAGTAAGAGCACTGCAGCCAGAGCAGCTGCCAAGCAGCCATCAGGCAAGACTATGTCAAGACACAGGGACCTGGGCTAGGACCCAGGATGTCCCTGTGGGTCCTGACCCCTTCCACCAGGTCCAGGCCTTTTCCTGTCTCTCTGGCAGCAGCACAGCCCCCCCAGGTCTGTTGCTACCGCTGAGCTGTGCGGCTGAAGGGGATGGCACACTGAAGCAATTTGCCAGGCTGCATGACAATTACTGACACAGATGCTCCTGTGTCAATATGGGCTCTTCTCTCCGTTCTGGTTACAGTGATGGGTGTGCCTGGCGGGCACTCCTCTCGGCGCAGGCCAGTAGGATTATGGGGCTGGGAAGGGGCCATGACTGCCTGGGCTTGCAAGAGCAGAAGCAGACTCAGAGGTTGTCCCTGCTCCCTCCCCTCTTCCAGTCTTTTTATCAGGATCTTCAGCTGTCTGCCATCCCCACACTCTTCCCTCTGTCCCCCGCTACCCACATACTGTAGCTCTCTCTGCAACATCCCTGCCTTGCTGCCTGTTTGGAGATTAGGGGTGAGAGAAAGGGGCAGTGTCCAACTCATTTCTGTCAAAAGCTCTACATCACTCATGCCCCCTCCTCCTTTCAGTTTCCTCTTGTCTCAATTGTTCCCCTTTTAACTCAGATATCAGTCATTGCACAAGTGCAAAAAAATTACATGCTTCACAAACACAAGAGAGGTGAGATGGGGCAGATTTTAGGAGGGTCAGGACAGGCATAAGGAATTACAGACAAACCCCTTCACCCTCTGAGCAGTTCTGAGAGCCATCTTCTCCTGCCAGCTTTTCAACCGGCACCAAAGTCTATGTGTTTTTGCCTGCCAAAGGCTGAAATGCAGCGAAAACACTCACATCCAGTATTCAAATGTCATCAAACTCCATCCAAACAGAAAAATGTCATCAAGGTGACATAAAGACTTCAGCCAGACACTGTAAATGATACACATTGCCATCACCACGTCCTCCTGAATGCCTTGGATGATTCCAAGACCCCTGGGGATGCGGTGCTACTAGTTAATCAGGTCTGCATGAACAAAAGGGTCCTACCCTTGGCTGTAGCTTCAGCACCAGGTGGATAGACAAGCAGTCCTGAGCCATTTGCTGCCCAGAGCTGCCTGACCTTGCCTCTGCATAGGCCCAGAGGGGCTGTGTCCAGGAGTGCCAAGTCTATGCCTCATAGCTGCACCCTCACCAGTGCCTGTCCCAAGTTTAGACATCGCAGTCAATGCTGAAGGCTGAGACATGGAACACTCTGCCAGACTTCTTCCAGCACACCTTGAGGTGATTTGAGATATCACTGCTTTCAGCTGCTCTTCTTTGTTTGCTACTTCCTGTCTCATGGGAGCACATCCCACTGCCCCCAGGCTGGAGCAGCTGAGGCTCAGCCAGTGTTGCCCTCTGCCAGCTCAGCAATGGCAGATGGGTCTCCAGGAGAGGGGCAGCTGACCTGGTGAGCTGGGAGATGGTCATGTGTGTGACAAACCCACCAAAACACTGTCTGCTACCACATGCTATGTAACACCATGCCTTTTCCTCAGAGAAAGCCACCACTGGCTTAACTCTAGGACAAAACCACCTCTGGATGTATCCTCAATGTCTTCTGCCCTTTGAGGAGACCAGCAAAGCAGTCCGCTGCTCCTGGCAGTGCTGCACAAAACTGAAGAGGCCTCCCTCAGCCCCAAACCAGCTTCCTCCTGATGCTCCTCTGGTGTAAAAAAACCCAAACCTGTACTGCTCCTTTAAATGTGGTGCACGTTAAAAAAAAAAAAATTGACAAGCTCCCTCACTCTCAAAAGAGTGAGAAATTTTCATTGATTGATTTCTTCATGGCTTCTTAAACAGATAATTAATTCACCGTGAACCTGCGGACACACCGTCGTGAGTCGTTAATATTGTAAATTCACATATACTTCAATAATCGCCTGACCCCCCCGTCACCCCGAAAAACAGATAGCTGTGCAGCAAGGAGGAGGGGAACAGGGGGGGAATTGATTTTCGAAGACATGAAGGGATCACCCAGCAAAGGGAAGCTATTGATTCTCTTTTATAAGACACCGCTATAATATTTATTCTTTTGTAAACAGAATTAACCCAGCATCATGGGTCATTCCTATCGAACAACTTTCCTCACATGTGCACAGCAATGCTGATTGTATCAGATGAGGTAGAAACATCCAAACTGTACCACCCACCCTGGCTCGCACCTCAGCATCTGCTCAGCTCCCGCCTGCCGGGTCCTGCCACCATGGCGCAAACCCAGCTGGCTCAGGGCTGGCCGCAGCCGGGCTCGGCTGCGCAGGTATGGGCAGCCCCGGGAGCAGCCGTGCTGTTCTCACCAAGTGCTGCTGGCACCGTGGTGGTCTTGGGCTGCCTCGTGCTGGGGGGATCCTGCAGCTGGAGCTACAGAGCCCACGGTGCATGGCTGAGCTGTGACTCCCACCTACCCACAGTTGCTGATAGAGGGGGAATTGTGACACAAAGAAGAACTTCTCTCCATCCCCCAGCCCTCTCCCGCTCTGGAGAGGCTTCTATCCTGCACGTTCTCCATGGTCACCCAGAAACCCATCCAGCACGAGACAGCGCAGCAATTGGTGTGAGGACTCTAACACATCCAAGCTCCTCTCTGCCCACCCATGGCAGGGGATGCAGACAAAAGGATCCATGGGGGGCATCACACTCCAGAGCCCTGAGGCTCAGTGGCCCCTTGCACGGGGACAGCACAGGGACAAGGAGCAACAGGGCTCCCTGTTACTGAAGCATGAGCTGTTGTTTCTGAGGGGACAACTGCATTTCATCCAAATGAAAGGTCACTCCCGAAGGGAGTGAGAGCCTGAATGGCAAAAGTGACTAGCAAAAGCCAAAAGGCGGCTTCTAGATCAAGCATCCCAAGGAAGAGCCAACAAGATGTGATCCAGTCAGGGAAGGATCTGTAAATCCTGCCTGGAGCTGTTTTCCTTCCATGAGTTTATCTACATAAACAGCAAATCACTATTCCCCATGATGGACTACTCATACACATTCAAGTCTCTTGAAGATGCATCTTTGTGGGACATAAAAACGTGTTCTGTGCAGAAAAGGATGCAAATCTTTGCCTTGGGTACAAACATGAGGGAGGTCTACAAAAGTCTGGAGGCTGTAACTGTGAAAATCTTGGCTGCCCATCAACTCCCAAATTGCCATCTTGTACCACCATGCAGTCCAAAACAAAGATAGAAACCGTAACAACACAGGGCTTCCTTGCATTTGCCTCACCAATGTGAAACAGTGTTTCCCAGCAAGGCCTTCCCAAGAACTTCTGGCACGAGAAGTATGATTGAGATTTCACAAAAAACAAAATCGGCCACGTTTCATGGCCCATCCCAGAGCCCGCGGGGCCGAGGTGTGCCTGGGGGTGCCCCGGAGGAAGCCCGTCCCGCGGGCCATTGGGGCTGTGCCCGCTTGGTCCGGGCGGCAGCAGCGAGACGGCCCTGTGCCCGCTCCTGCGGCGGGGATCCGGACGTGCCGGGCCGCCGGCGCTCCGGCTGGCTTCCCCTCGCCTTCCTCCCGCCCCGGCCGGCGGCCGGGCCGAGCGACAGCGAGAGCCGAGTTGTGCCCATGGGTTTAGAGCGGCGGGGGGAGCGGCAGCCGGGGCCGGGCGGCGGCGGCGGGGCAGCGGAAGCCCTAATTAGAAGCGGGGCCGCGGGCAGGCAGGGCTCCATTCAGAGGGCGGACAAAGGGAGGGTCTGTGGAGCAGAACCGGCCGGCACTGAAAGGAGCGCGGGAGGGCCCCGCGGCGCCCCTCGTCCGCCGGCGCAGCGCAGCGCAGCGCCCCGGCCGGAGCGTCGCCTGACCCGGCCGCCCGCAGCACCCGCGCCCCGCACGGCCGAGGGCAGGCCCGGCCGGTGGCCTGGAGGAGGAGAACGCCAGCCCCCCAGGTCACCTCGCGGCCCCCGCCGCCAGACGAGCGCCTTTCCACTCCAGCAGCGCCCCTGAATGCGCTAATTAGCCCCCCGAGCCCGGTGCTGGGAAAGGCCACACCGCTCATATGACCGCCACGAGGGGCCTCGGGGAGCGTCACCGTGCCCCGGTCCTCCCGCAGCCTCGGGTGGTACGTGGCGGAGGGAGGCCGCGGCTGGGTGCAGGTGCCAGCCCTGGGGCTCGCCTGTGTTAGGGCAACCCTGGAGCGGGGCTCAGAGCAGGTGCTGGCCCTGGAGGTGGAGGGGGCTGTCAAGGTGATGCTCTAAAAGGCTGTGGGGAGAAAGGAACAAGAGGCCCAGAACTTGTCTAAGGACAGCCGTACATCACAATTAATTCAGGGCTCTTTCCAAAACAAAGGCTCTCTATGGATTTCAACATGTTTGCACAAGAGTGGACAGAAAGAGCAGCAAAGTGTCATCTTGAGGGCCCCCTCCCTATCTGTTGCCTCTTTGCCTTCCCTGCCCACACATTCAGCACATCTTCAGCTTCAGCTTTCTTGCTACCAGTTCACTTTTGTTTAACTTACTTTTTTTTTACCATGCCACACATGCTTTGCTTTCCACAGACTTCCCAAGGCTCCACTGTGAGGCATCCATGGCTATGATGCTCCACATGCTCTTACTTGGGGATACTCAGCACAGGGAAGCTCATGGTTACAGGAGACCTAGTATAGCAGCCGCACACTAGAAAGCTACTGCTGGCAAGGGGAAGACTCCACCCTAGCTCTGCCCTCTTTCCCCTGGACTTGAACAACATCCAACTCAAGCCTCAGCAGAGGCCACTCTATTAAATGTACAAAAGCGGTTTCTATAAAAAGAAAGAGTGAGACCTCAGTGACAGTGGTAGGATAAGTGAAAAGGCAGAGGAGAGGGAGGTCACACATGAAGACCAAGGCAAATGGCTGTGTCATGAATTCCTTCTCATCCCTGTCCCATTTGACTCCCCATGCAAGCCCAGAGGTGATGGCCAACAGCTTTGTCCTCCTATGGTCTCCATCATGAACGAGCAAGAGCAGAGGGCATCTCAGTGCACACCTGCACTTCTGTGTGATACTTTCTCTTTCCCTTCACTTCTGGGATCTGCACTCTAGCAGACCCCAAGATCTCTCACATCCTTGCAGTGAGTATGCAAGGTCTCACTCAGCCAACACATACCAGTTAAACCAGGCTGACATACAGCCTTTTGTGCAGATGGCAACACAGAACAAGCCACATCACCTGATTTGGCTGGGTGTGCCATCAAGTTCAAGGATTCATCAGCTCCAAGGCTCTCCCTCATGGTGCTCACAGCCCTCACAGCAGTGTGGTGCTCCTCCCTGGATCTTCAAGCACCCCAAAAACCTGGCAGTAGTCAAAGCCTTTCAGAGGCTCTGACATGCTGGTAAGGAAAAAGTGGTACTGTATAGAGGAGTAAACAGCAGGTAGTAAAGCAAGGCCATGGATTAACCAATTCATCTTTGATTTTCCTCCTTCCCCTCCCTCCCCCTTCTTTCTCTATCCAGCTTCCAAGGGCAAGAGCTTCCAGCTGGGGCTGCTTTCTCACCTCCAGCACCCCCCCACCCCCCAAGCCCCAGAGGCCTGCATTGCACCCCAGGATCCTGAGAACAACTGCAAAGAGCCAGGAGGCCTCGTATGAAAACCCAACAACCCTAGCGAGAATGTAATTGCCTCCAAAGCTAGCAGTGCTGGCAGGAGAAGCTGCCTTCAGTGCAGCCTTTCCACAATCACACGCGTCACCCAGGTGCACAACATCTTTTGCAAAGGCCCAAGGGACTCAACAGCTCTGTAAGGCCCTAAGAGAAGGGAAATTGCTATCAGAGACTCCTGTTGACTCCACAGCCCACCAAGGAGGCTGCTGGCTTCTACAGGCCATCCCCCATCTGTTGGAATAGCAGGAAGTTTTACGTTAGCAATAAAAAATAAAAAATGCTGGAGTCCAACTGGTGACTGAAGTCTGGTGCCAGGCTCTGCTGCAGAGACATCACAGCTGCTTACAGTGCCTGCTCGGAAAGAGGTGCTCATTAAACATTTGCCTTGGGTTCGTTTCCTAATGCTAAAAGCAAACATTCACAACAAAAATCTGTGAGGGAGGGCTGCAAATCAAAAGTTTGATTTTATGAAAACAAATATTATCAGCCATCTGACTCTAGGCTCTTCTTCCTTTGCGTTCTGCTCTTAGCCTTTAGGAGTTATTTTGGAAAGCTTAAGGCCACAAGAACTAGAAGTGGTTTTTATTTTCTAATTGAGAACCCTAGCTTTTCAGCTAAGAGATCATGCTTTTGAGAAGACCCCAAGTAACCAATACACTCTTCAGAGCTGGCAGAAGAGGTTTTGAATCATAGAACTACTTCAAGATACAGAAAGGGCTTTTCTGAGGTGGATGTTTTTGGTGGAGTTCCTGCCTTTTCTCCAGCTATGGAGGTGCTTTCAGTAGCTGCAAATACTTTCCATGCATGAGCCATGAATACTGGCAGATGAAAGCTGAGGAGTTGAACAAACTGGACTACTAAAACACAGAATGCTCATCAATGCCAGGCTGCTCAGAGGAAAGCTCTCATCAGCAGAATCCAGACAGCAGAGCTGTGAACAGAATTCAGAAGTACCAACATCCCAATGTTAACAACACATGAGGTCTCTAGCAGGAGTGGGAAGCTCGCAGCCAGTAAGCCAGGCAGCACCCATCACTTTGCATTGTATAGCCCAATATGAGCTAACACTAATGCTAGTACCATTCAGCTGCACCTGAAGTAGTTTGAAAAGTTTATTTAGCAGGTTCCTCACATTGCCCTGAAGCATAGTGAGCTCTGGCTGGTTGCAAGCCCATCTACTACCATACTTGGGGCTGAGCCTTCACATCTCCCACTGAAACCATCTCAGGAAGCCAGAGCTCCCCAGGCACCACTGCTCTGCTTACACCCCACACCAGAGCACTGCTGTGCAGCATCCATGGAGCATGACATCGCTTGCCTGCAGCTCTCCTGGTGGCCCTTCTGCACCTGGGAGCCCATCTGTCTCTGGGCCCACCCTTCTCAGCATGGCCAGCACCAAGCCAGTCTTGCCCAGCTCTGTGGGCACCTGGGGGGAAGCTGGCCTCCTTGTGGAGCCACACTGTGAGGCACTGACATGAATTGATCCGTAAGCCGCTCCTGATGTTCTCCACTTCTGATTGCTACATTTTTTGTGACAAATTGATAAACTGCATCTCCACTCAGTTAAAGATTTGATCTCGCTCTCTTAATCCGCTATCAATAAGATATTAATCGTGCACCCAACCCGTTCTGTTCCCCGTCTGCCTGCAAATCCAATAATCATTTCAGAATTCACAGCCGAGTGGGGCACTCCCTTCAAACAATTAATTATAGGGGAGTCTCATTTATTTTCCCTGTAACTCTCTTCCCCCCTCCCCTTCCCCTGCCTGCCTGTCTCCTTTTTCCCCTCTCCCTCCTTCCCCAGCTGAAATTCATGCTCAGCAGAGACAGGAGGTGGGAGTGCAGTTTAGACTGGGAGCTGAAGAAGTTCTGCTGAACTCGCTTCCATTTGCTGCTCCACACAACAGATTAAACCCTACTTTGCCCAGCCCCCAGATTTCTCTGAAGGTGGAGGCCAAATTCACCCCAAAACTAAAAACCTGAATAATCCCCACTACTGCATAGTCCCTCTTAACACCTCTAGCATTTGCTCTGCTAGTGACTTGGGATTTCCACCTCTGGTCAGCCAGGACAGGGTTTATTCAGGCCCAGAGCCACATGCCTCAGGGCAGCTCTGGTAAAGGAGAGTTGGATGAAAAGTCTCTGTGTGGGCCATGAGGATGGATGAACTGATAACAACTGAGCTTTACCCACACATCCCATTGACATTTTCTAATAGTCTGCACTGCTATCTGAGTGCTTCTTGATTTGGACTTTAGAGATTTAGTTTCTGTCCCTGGTCCAGAGGAGAACCAAGCTACCTGGCCAGCTGTGCTCTCAGGTAAGGTCTCACTGCACTCTTCCTTCCCTGTCCAGCTTCTTCTGGCACTGCATCTCAACAGCCAGCCCATTTCAAATTATGCTGTTAGGGAAATTAGTCCAGGTAAGAATTTGTAGCCATAGCATTCATATGAAGGCCAGATACACACATTAAAGTAGTTTGTGTCCCAGATTTGCTACCACAAGTGCTGGAGACCAAGAACATAGCCCAAGGGGAGGTAAAAAGTCTTTCATTGTCCATGCTACAAATACCAAGGAAAAAGCATAAGTTAAAATGTCCCTCACTGTCAGAGGACTCACTCCTGAGGTGCATCTTTTGCTTCATCCTCCTTGTCATCCTCCCTGTTTACCTCAAACCCCACAGGAGACAGGGGCACTATGACCAGAGATGGGAAGGGCTGGGAGAGAGGAGCTGTCACCAGTAATAGCTGCTGTAAGCATTGGCAGGAAGGCCAGAGGAAAGAGCGTCTCTGCTCCTGTGTGGGGACAGGAGCAGGGCTCTGACAAGCTCTTTAAGCTCCCCAGGCTCCAGAAAATGCTGTGCAAAGTGTTTTAGCAACAAAAGTCTTGAGAAGAACAAACACTCTAATCCCTTAATGAGCCGGCTGATCCCCCATCTTGGCTCTGGCT
Organism: Corvus kubaryi; assembly: GCF_017639235.1. Taxonomy (NCBI): domain Eukaryota; kingdom Metazoa; phylum Chordata; class Aves; order Passeriformes; family Corvidae; genus Corvus; species Corvus kubaryi. The sequence continues at coordinate 5,263,614 of NW_024580672.1, forward strand.
ACTCTAAAGAGCCACACGCTCCCCTCCTCCCTGGCCCCCGACCCCCTTTGGAGCAACCCGCTGCGGCCGCCTCAGAACTGATTCAAGGTGCTCTTCGGGATCCAATCCAATTACCCTGCGTCCTGCTGAGCGGCCCCACAGACAGACTAGCTCTTTCAGGGCAGAGTCTTATGGCCTGTTAATCCTCCCCTCATTAAAAGGCCTTGTTCCTCCCTCCTCAGAGATGAAAAAAAAACCCACAAAAAACCCCTCAACCCCACACTGGGAAAAGTTTACGCAAGAGAGCCCCAAAGCAGAGCATGAAAGCTGGCCTGCAAGCTGCGGCCTCTGCCCGCTCCCAGGGGTCACCTCTGCGCAGCACAGGAGTATCTCTGCCTCCTCCTGCCCTCAGACCTGGCTCACCCATGAAGAGAACGGGCAGGCAGCCGTCCCTCACACTGTACTTACGCTGCGGCTTTATTGGCTTCTCTTTAATGGGCCTGTCATTAAGGCAGGAGGAAGCTGGGTGGGAGGGTTCCCATAAAACTAAGGCCTCAGCTAATGAACACAGCACCTGAGGGGAAAGGATGCAGGAGCTGCGGTTGTTGGTCACACAGAGCTGAGCTGGATGTCGACAGCCTCGCAAGGACAAGGGTCCCTCCTCAATGGGAGAGGAAATGTCAGAGCAGCCCCCTCTGCCATCCACCCCTCTGGTACCACGCATGCAGGAGGGACCAAGATCTCTGTCCCAGAGGGTGGCCATTCCCACACCTGGGAGTTCTCCTCAACACTTAGCTGGAGGGATGAGTCAGAGGTCAGTCAGCTGCAACCACCGCCTAACAAAGGTGTAATGCTGCTGTGATTTTGCACCTCTCCTGCTTCCTTCTGTTGGAAGATGCAGTCACAAACCCCAGCATTTTCCTTCCAGCTGCACATGCTATCTGAGCAGCGCAGGTTCAAATCCACCAGTCGTACTGTAGATAGTGTTGCTGGTACCAGTACTCATTAGCCCATTGATAGCATGTAATGAAGAGTAGGACCACTCCTCTTCTGAGGGAAGGTCCATGTATGTATAAGCCAGGCACTCCCTGCAACAGGTGTCTTCAATTTAACCTATTACACATGGCAAAAAGGAAATATGGTAATGCTAAGAAAATACTTCATAGTCATGTTTTCCAAAATAAATTACAGTTCTGATTGTTACTGTCTGGTAAGCTGGATTTACATCCCCACCAACACACCACAGTGCAGAATTTCAGTCCCAGATCCCAGGAGTGTTAAAAATATTGCTAAAGGTGGAGATCAACCTAGTAAGTTTGGGTGGAAGATAGTAAAAAAACCAGAGTTAGGTAGTATGATAGGATAACAGCAAGGACTTCTCTCTAAAGATAAGGAAATAAAAATGAAGCAGAATAAAATTAAGGGAGAAACTTCCTGGCAGTGAAACTAACTAGGAATCTTCACTATTTAAAGCCCTGAGAAAATTGCAGTGAGGAAAAGCACTATAGGGGTGCCAGAAGAGCCTGAGCAGATACTGCAGTACAACACAGAGCTTGGGGAATCACAGTTTTATTCTTGGTCCTGATACCAGTTTGCAGTACAGCCTCACCACATTAAATTCGGCACATGCTCAGATAATGCTCCCATCCCTCCAACTGCCAACATATGGAAGTCACTTGCCAAATTTAGCACAGGCTCTCAGTTAGAGGTAACCTAAGCATCATGATTTCTGGGCTCAGGAGAATATTAATTCCACAAAGTTGTCTCAAAATTGAGGCAGGATCACAATTCACATGAAAGCTGCTATGGAGGTGGTCAGCCTCCCTCCAGAGCTGCAAGGGTTCCTGGCAGTCATAACATGTATGAAAAGGAGCCACAAGAATGAAGCAGCTAATTTTTGTGGGGCGAATGGCTCATCCCAGCTTGGTCTAACCCAGGAACTGGTGAGTCAGGCTCTGCTCTGGCTATGCACTCTAAGGAACAACATATCTGTGATGGTCTGATGCAATGGGGCTCAGGATTACAGGTGACTGAGAAGGATTTTACTCGTAACAAAAGGCATGATTAGATCTTCCTAAAATTTTGTTGTTGCAGGAAATTGCAGCATGGACTTACTAAGCATTTTCACAGTAGATTTTTTTTTTCTTAGAAGACAGAAGAGAGAAGTGAACATATTAAGCTGTAAGGGACATTTTTTCAGTGAGGTTTTGGATTGAATTAAGTTTTTGGGAGAAAGAATGAAAAAAACCATTCAAATCTCTGACAACTTTTTTCCCTCCTCAGAAAAAAAAAAAAAATTCCTTACCAGTCTGTCACAGGCCCCAGGGAGGTGAACTGCATGATCTAATTGGGCATTATCTCAGTCTTCTCAAATTTCTCTCTTGTCACGCAGTCTGCTTTTTGACCTATGCCAAGAGAAACAACGTTGGCATGCATCCTTTTTGGCTTTGACAGAGCCTTTTTCTGCTCAGCTCTCTTCCACAAATTCTTTCTAGTTATGCCATCTCATCTATTCACTTTGCACTTGCACATTTAACACCACAATTACAACACACAAGATTAGAAATCAGACTCACCTTTTCCCACCTAGGGCTGTTTTCTTCTTACTCTTTGTACTCTCTTCAGTAGGACCAATGAAACCCACTTGTTCACTTCAGTTTTTTTGTTAATGGTTAGGTTCATTTTTTATTCTTTCTTATTGAACCCAGCCATCTGCAGAGAACTACTTCGCTCAAGAACTTGGTCTCTGCTCACCGGTTGACTGCCATCAGGTGATAATTCCTCCCCATCTGTTGTTTGAAATGATTTTCTAAATCATTTCTGTGAATGGTTCCAACTATCTTGGTCAGCTTTGACTGGATGGAGTGGTCACACACTCCATTTCTTTCCCCATGAGTCTTCAGTCTCTTTTGAAGTCAGGTCTTGGGTGACAATCCTGGAATTTTTAGAACAAAATTTTCCATTAGCTCCCACTAAATTTTACTTACAAGTGTCTTGTTCCACAAATACTCTGATTAGCAAACCTGTCTACTAGAACACCATCAGAAAACACACATCTAAGAGAGAAATCCCAGGGAAACTTAAGTCTTTTGTTGGATAGCACACTAACTGAAAATGCTTTCTGTTTGAAAATTTACTTCATTATAGGCTGAGTTCAGCAGTGCCGCTGCAAATGCAGACCTGGTCCTTTGACACCACACAGAATGCTGAGAGCTCTGGACTCGATCCAGCAAAATATTTAAGCACATGAGCAGCTTAAGAAATTAAGTGCATGGTTAAATATCTAGCTAGATCAGGGCCAAAACATTTGGCATCTCATAGGATTGCTCCATAAAAATGTTCTTCATTTTAAAAAAGGTCATGTTTCATCAAAAATATATTAGGAATTACCAACTTCCTTTTTAGATGCAATTTAACATGGTTATCTAACATAATATCATGGCTTTAACCCTTTTCTCTGGAGACAGTTATTTAGAGAAAGGGATCTTCTTATATCATGTCACTCAGCTACAACACGAAGCTAATTTCTTTCCAAGGTGTCGCCTGGGAATCCCCCCTTGCAGTTGTGACCAGCCTCTGCACGTTCCAGCAAAGAAGGAAAGGTGGTCTGAAGGACACAAATATGCAAAGACTCATAGTTTACAAAGGGTATGTTCCAAAACAGTGTTTGTAGCAGGACATCTAGGGGCTGGCCCAGATATGGAGGTCAGATACAAGCATATGAGCCAGACTTGCTCTCTCTTTATCAAGCAATTACTTGCACTGTGGTTAGCACAGACTGTGAGATAGAGATCAGAGCCTTCTGTGCTACCTACCAGCATGAACGCAGAGTTACTGTCCCACAGACCTTCTGTCCAAATAACCGCTGCAAAAACTGGGACGGGAAACTGCGCTTTGCCAACGGACAGAGCAAAAAGCTTTCCCGTCTCTCTTTCCAGAAGCAGTTACAGGGGCTAGCACTGGAGAAGACTACAGGACATCAGCAAGATCTCTTCCTTCACGCTTAAAATACCACATCACAAGTTTAATGGAGCTGACACATGGTCCACCACGTCCCCCTCTGCCCACTACCACCTTCGGCAGTCTATCCCTGTACCCAAGCATTGGGGACACTGGAAGCCCATGGGGGCAGGGAGTTGCGCCAGTATCTCCCAGAAGTGATAGGTCAAGAGGAAGTCAAGTCAAGCTAGATGGCCCTTTACTGATCCTCCCTCTTACGGCCATAAATAGCTCTATCCTCTGTGACCCTCGGCCTCCCACAGCCCGTCCCCACCTCTGCCCCCTCCCCAGCACAGGCTGCTCCTTGCCCTCTGCAGATCATTGTCTCCCTGTTAATTGCTCTGTCTATGAGGAACAGGTCAGCAGCTTCAGGTGAGAGCCAGAGAGAGCTGTTAATAAGTAAATGATAAAAAAGAAAGTTACAGAATGAACTTGTTTCTCTCCAGGACTTGCCTTGCAATTTGGCAACCACAACTGTCCTGCTGCAAAAGGGCTCTTTTTATCTCTCCTTGACCCAAAACTCTGACAGTAACGTTAAGCACAAACATGTGACTCCCAGCTCCAAAAAGAGTACGTGTGTGTGTGTGTGTGTGTGTGTGTGTGTGTATGCACAGGTCTTGCCAGTTTAGAGGCTGCCCTCATGGCCCTACTGTATCTCCCTGTCTGTGTTACTAAACAAAACATAGCAGGAAACAATATGCCCTCAGATCATTCCTACTGTTTAACTACAAGGTGGGGGATGGTTCTGCCTCTCAGACAGTGCATGGCGACAGAGACAGCCTGTGACACCAACCAGCCCTACTAGACAGCACGAACAAAACCTCCAGCACCATCCAGCATGCCTTGCAACCCTGGACACTGGTACTTGCACACCTCGGGGCCCCATCATGCACTAATGCTCCTGAGATGCAGTGTGGCACTTTCCTGTGACGCCCTCTCTCAGTATGAGCCATGCAGTGCCACACAGGAGCCATGGTGTTGCAGAACCAGCAGTCCCAGCCATTGCTGCTGTCTTTAAGTGTTACAAAACTCATGGAACTCACAGGAAATCTCCTCTCAAAACCAAGTACAACATGAGAGACGAAGCGTTTGGAGTGCACGCAAGCTACCAGCTCCATCCCAGAGGAGACATTGCAGGAAGAAACTTCTGATGTTAGGAGAGCTTAGAACAGACTTGTTCCCAGCCTCTGAATCAAGCATCAACCAGAGGGCCTAAATTTCCCCTGGAAACACTACCCTGGGCTTGTGCCATCTGGCTTATTGGACGTGCTGTGGCTCCCGCCCTTGTCCATGTCATAGTCATTCCTGTTGCTGCCCCTTCCCAGGAGGAGGTGCTGTAGGGTGGTGGCCGCACTCCTCCGCTCTCCACCTTTGTGAGCCTAACCCTCTGGGGTCTCATATTCCTTTGAAACCTGAGTTGTGTTGATGGATATATTTGCTGGGTGCCTCCTGTCTCTCCTGGGCTCGGGCTGCCCTGTCTGGAAGTTCTGTGAGGGAGAGGGGTCTGGAGTTTAAGAGCGTTATTGTTACCAGAGGAAGGAATTTTTGGTCCTATAAATCAGAGGCAGGCAGGAGTAGGGCCAGCATACTTGGGCTGTGTGAACAAACTTCATTTCCTGGGAGACTGGCCTTCAATCACCCTCTGTCATACTCCAGTGATCAGAGGTGGACATGAGAGGAGTTCATTAAGGTGGAAGAAAAATAATATAATAGGTCCTCCCCATGCATGCACTATTCCCGACCCCTGGGGGTGGCAAGACATCCCTTCCTTGTGCTGAGATCCAAAACACATACACACACAGAGCCGCTCACCCTGAATATGCTGGTATTCCTCTGCCTAAGCAAATTTCCTTCTAAAAATGGACACCTCGAACACAGACCGAGTTTTTTTTCTGGCTACTTTTCAGATGAACTCAGTTCCACTGTCTGTTGACTCGCTTTGTAATTCTTGGCTGCACTCTGTCGGAGAAGAATCAGGTCCAGCACTTGAGGCAAAAGGAATCGACAATTTTCTGAGCAAAACAGAACACTCAAAGCTCTCCTTGTTGATTTTGTTTCCTGGCTTTCTGAATGGATCTTTTTTTTTTAAGAGATTATCTCTTCTGTTTCTCTTTACCATCCCTCAGCACTGTTGGTTTTGATTGGAATTAGGAAAAGGGGCAAGAATGTGAAGTAGGCAAAAATTAGAAAAGTAAATACATTTAATGAAAAGAGAAAATATTTTGAGTTAAGGATATGGAAAAACCTCGAAGAGGAAAATGGTTAACAAAAAGTTTTGTGTTTTCAAGGGCAAATTGTGAGCCAACCTGCTCTATGGAAACACAGAAAAGAGCTCTAGGCCTGAGACTGAGCTGGTGTCTAACATGGACTGGTGCAGTGGTGATACCACATGGAATAAAAGCCTTTCAGACTTCTGAGCTTGGCTGAGTTGGTGGCATCCATTTATATGCTTGTCACAAAAAGCATAACTGAAAGAAAGACATAATTTATTGTTTTGACCACTTCAAAAACACTTTTCTTAGCAGTTCTTATAAGATCCAAATACAAACCAGAGCTTGGGCCACAGGACTCAGGAGACTAATACAAGATAAATAATGTTAATTTGGAGGTACTGCCCAAGTCCAGTTTGAGGCTGGTGGACAGCTGGTGCTTCCACTTCCTCTATGATAAAGGCACACATGGTTTAGGGAGCTCCTTGCAAGCGGTTTTAATCGATGTCTAGTTATGCTGCTGGACTCAGCTCCTGGAGAAATTTGTGGTTCTGTCCAGGCAGAAAGGGAGCCCAGGCACTGCCATCCTTGGTTCCAGGGTCTTGACTCTCTGTCTGTGATGTCTGTGGACCAAATCCACCCAGCAGGAAATGAGGAGGGGTTTGTGTGAACTGATCCTGGGAACAGAAAACTCTGGAACCTAGAGAGTGCACTGTGGAGCAGGAGCCTCTGCTCACGCCCATGACTTCACAAGGCTGTGCCTCACGTCCCTCACTTTAGCACAGTTCTGCTGTTGACATTTGTGCACATCTCAGCAGAGGTGGCCAGCTGCAGCAGGAGCGCTCCTTCAGTCTTTGCTGGTAAGGGAAAGCCCAGAGACCTGCATCTTCTGGGGAAAGAGCAGAAGGTTGGTGTGCTTAGAGGGGCTGAGGGATACACTGATTCAGTGCATCCTCTGCGAAGATCATACCAAGAAAATTCTTCTTTCTTATGATCTCTTATGGTCTCCAAGGAAGGTAGCAAGGTACACCCATGTGCAGGTGAGCAATCCTAAGCAGTAGCAGACTGCTCCGGATTTGAGAAGCAGCTCTTACATTGGTTGGTATAAAATGAGTCATTCCTGCTTAATATCCAGAGGCTGAAGCTGGATGGTGAGGCAAAACAGGTAGTATTTAATTGTCCCATAAAATGAGTGAAGATATTGTCAGAAGATTTCTTGTAGGGACAGTTGCTGCATAGAAAACATAGAACTGTCTGGTGCTAACGTCTCCTCTAGAGAGATCAGACATTTCAAGTGGCACTTGATGAATAGATACTGAAGGATTTTGCAGGCCTCCCAGATGAAAGAGGTTGTTGGAAAACAGGACTATGGGGTGGCTTTTCCACCGTGGTTGTTCATCACCAGAACGGCTGTTTGCAAACCTGCCTTTTTATTTACTGCACAAAATCTTTTTGAATGGAGTTTTTACACTAATATCTAAAAGGACAGCTGTACAGTTGTTAATGGATATACACCTCTGTTGGCTTTGAAGCTGCTCAGCGTATCTGCATTAAAGAAAAGTTCACTACATTTGTTGAGAAGTGCCAGAGAACCAGGATAAATTAACTCTAAGCTCTGCTGGACTGAAAAGCAAAGGGGATAGAACAACTGAGCTAAAAATCTAAGGCCATCACTGCAGCAGAGAGGAGAGAACAACATGCAATATTGATAATGCGCTGGCTGGGGTCAAGGGACTGTGGCTGGAGATATGCAAGAGTACTGTCAGAACAAAGCATATGACAGAGGTGTACCCTATACCCAAACACAGCTATATGTCCCAGCCCACTCCCACTACATCAGAGCTCTCTTTGGGTCATTAGTGCTTGTTTTAATTTATTTCGCCAATTTTATCACTGGAAACACAGTGATTTACAACCTTTCCTGAGTGCACAGATTAATAAGTCTTCTTCTCACTTCCCCTAGAGACAATTAGCACATGGCCATGATGGGAAATGACTGCAAGGAACACACAGGCAATATGCTGTGAGAGCTAGACATTAGGCTGAATTCTGCTTACGCACAGGGTCACTTGAAAGCCAGTAACCATGCTTTCCTCATCTGGAGGGAAAAACCACCCCCATCACTGGGCAGAACACACAACAAAATGGACTGAACCACCTCTGGGGCACATCTGGTCACAGGGTGCAGTTTGAATTCAGAATCCTCTGGAAAGCTGGCATCTACTGGCCAGGAGGAGGCAGAGACCCCAGCCTCCTGCCTGTTATGCCACTGATTTTGTGTGTGCCCTCGAAGCCTCTTCTGCCTGCCCTTTTGGAGCTGACCCTGCTTTAGGTAGAGGTGAGTCCAGACACCTCCCAGGGTCTCTTCCAATCTGAACTGTTTTGTGACTGTGACACTCTCCTCTTATTACAACAGGACCCCAAGTTGTAATTCAGCCTGGGAAAGAGTTACAGCGACTGTCCTTAAGGCTACAGACTTGACTTCCAGCTTCAGAAGGCTTTACTATTAGATGAAACATAACCAACAGATTGAAAAAAACACCCAACCAAAATAATGTGATCATCTTCCTCTTTTCCTTCAGGTTTGTCTGTTGCTTCCTATCCCAAGCCATCACTCTCTCACTTCCAGACAGCTCCCTCCCTGCAAGCACTTTCACAGACTTGGATTTTAAAACAAGAACCAAGAACTCAAACTCATTCTTTCAAAATCAAAGGAGAAAGAGATGGCAAAAATATGCTGACTATTTTCTCACAGTTTTTTTTAGCTTACTGAAACTTCTTTCCTCCAGTTCGGATAAGTCAACAATACTTTTATTCTTCAAAGCAGAAAAAGATCCAGATTCTGAAAGTGAATATTCGAGAAAATTTTATCAAAAATTTTAGCAAACTTGCAGTCTTTTTCATCTCCACAGGTAATTTTTAAGTAACCCTTTCCACATATGTTCTGATGAAGATAATATGGTAAACCCCACTTTACAAGCAGGAAAACTGAGTCAGATACAGATAAAACCAAATATGGTGCTTCTGCTTCCCTGGGAATCTTCTTTTTTATTGCAGAGTACCATAATTAGCTACACAGTGTTCTCTGATCCACTTGTATAGCTGGAGCTGTAAAGGTGCTGTTAATAACCCAACACTGCCACTGCTCTGCTGACCCACACTTGTCACCTTGCTAAAGGGGTCCCGTAGGAAGCTGACAGACCTTTCAGTTGCCCTGAGACACCACTTAGGTGGTGTAGAGCTGTGAACACAGGATTCACCAGAGGTGACGGAGGAGTGTGTCCATCACTGTCCCTCAGCAAAGCCCTGGTCTGCATCTGCCTGCTCTCATCCTTTCCTCCTGAGCAGCTCAGTCTTGGTTCTCTCCTGAAACCCCATCTCTGAGCATCTCAGACTAAACCAGGAAGGTTTGGGAGTGACTCTTGTGGCATTCGAGCAACTCCTTGGAGTTTGCTGGTCTCCTCTGTCTCCTTTTCCTTTCCTGTGTCCCGATGAACGTGGCCACTGCCCACAAGCACTATGTGCTCACTGCCTTCCCAGCAGCTGCAGCTTATAGGTCTTGTGGGGCATATCCCCACAGCAATTGTACGACCTCTTGAATAGCACTGCTGTGATTTTGCTCTCCCGTTCAGGTTCCAGTGACAGCATTGTCCTGCATATTATCCGTGGCTTCCATGGAGCTCATTGGCATGGCAGGGCCCGTATGGAGGTCTGTAAGGACAGTTTCTAGTGTTTAAAACATCACTGAGGAGCTCAATTTCTCTGCTCAGGCAGAACTTGTCCTGTCCTGGGAGTGTCTCATCTCATCTCTTTGCTCAGGTTATCCAGGGTTGCTTCCACCCTTGGTCTCCACAGATCCCCTTTTCCCTTCCCAGAGCAGCAGTGAGGCTGAGGGAGCAGCAGGACTACAGTGGGTTTCTGCAGAAGATGATGGGTCAGAGAGGCCAACGGGAGTGACTTTTAGGGTGTAACAGAGCTGACTGTGTTGCCTTTCCCTCCTCTCTGAACCCAGCCCCACTGATAGACATTAGTGGGTGGGAGGCTGGCTCACTCCAGAGAGCCTTTGACATAAAGGGAGTTTTCACCCCACCTCTTCATCAATCAAAACTTAAACTTATTTGTGCTTATACGCTACTTCTTAAGTAGAGAAAATAAAAACTGGGTTTAGGAGAGTGCAAATATTTAACAATAAAAAAACCACATTAATTTACCCTTTTTCATTTCTACAGAAGGATCCTTAATGGAGTCACATGACTCTTATTCTAAGTGATAAACCACAGGTCATAAAGCACCACTTTATCACTCTGCACAAGCAGTATAAATAACAGCTATTACCCAACCTCACTCCATCTGATAAGCTCAGAGATTTTCTAATATACATTTCTGATTTTTTTAAATAATATTCATGATCATTTCCTCTTGAGCGTTATGAGTCTCTGGCTATGTGGCCCTTGAAACCAGGGCCTGCAAGCCCTTGTACCATCTCCCTGATTTATGGCCATGTTGGTTGGGACTGACGCCCTAATGAAATCTGTGACACTGCATTAATGGGGCTGTTTGTTACCACCAGAGTTCAGCAGCTGGCTGTAGTCTCAGCACTGCTCAGGATGGTACACACACAGTCTATAAAACCCACCCAGTGGGCAGCAAACCTACCCTGCTGCACACACCACGGCACCAGCAGGGGCTGCCTGGTGAGGTCAGTGAAACCTCGAGGGTGCAGGTAGCGGGTCACGGCTCTGCACCTCCTGCCGCAGCTGCACGAGCACACGGAGTGCGTGACAAGCTCGGGGTCTTCCCTGGGCCCACGGCTACACACACAGACACACGGCTCTCAAGCGTGTAATTAATACCCAGCCCCCGGTGCGGAGTCATTGAGTTGCACCAGCCACAGCGACTGTGCACCATCAGATTACCCACTAACAAGTGCGTGCATACGGAGTGTATCTGACACACATCCCTTGTGCCTGCAGCAGCCCCGCAGCCTCAGTGCGATGTGCGGGCAAAGAAACGCTGCCCACACCTCTCCACCGTCCTGCCCAGGGGCTGGCTTCCCTCTGGTTCCTGAGCAAAGCCACAGGCCAGCACGAAACACCCGCCTGCGATGTGTGTGTGCTTCCACAACATTTTCCATCGTGATCTACTTCCATCGACTGAGACATCTAAGTCAAATAGCCACCCAGTTCTCATCAACTCTGATGGCAGTTTGGAGGATGATTCATGTCCTCAGCTCAGAAAAACTGAGCCAGCATGTACGCAACAAAGATCTTGTGTATCCACTGCACAATAAAACATATCTGCAAGACAGTTATTTTAATACCAATATGCCCTATATAGAGATACATTATCGTGAACTCAATCTTGGACCTACCACAGCAAGCAGAGAGAGCTCCAGCTTTCTGTAAGCAGGGAGTGTTTGCACCTCTCCCTGGGCTAAGTAATCACCCTGAAGTTTTTACCACAGGTACATGCTTGAGTATCTAGATCTAATATAGACTGACTGAAGCGGTTCCTTTTTGTTGCAATCAGCTGCCATCAGCATGTGCTTTCTCTTGAGTTTTATTTGCTCCTGTTCATCTTTGTTTCATTTTTCCTTTTTTAAAATAGTGTACAAAACAAATGCAAAGATTTATGTTCCTGCAATGCAGACTCCTATGCAACAGGAAATAAAAATTCCAAAAGCAAATATTTAGCCTTAATTCTGCCCTGGGGTAAAACTCTGTCAGCTGCTATAACCATATATTACCTATCAAATAATTCAACACAGCACACACTTTCCTCCACCTTAGGTACATACAAGGAGGAGTCTTAGTTCCTGTGCATTTCATTTTACAGTTTTAAATGCAGGACTATTCATTGAACTGAAAGCCTTCTTCGGAAACATTTTGATGTGAAAAATGGCAATACTATGGAATGTACTGTTGTGCCTTTAAAATGCAATGTCCTTTTTCAGGATTGCTTTTGTAGTATTTTTAATAGTCAAAATGGCTTAACAAGAAATCAGGGTTTGACCAATTCACATCTTCTGGAATTATTAAATAATTATAAATAATAAAGCACTGAGCTTAAAAATGGCAATTTAAAATCAGTAATATTGATATGGCTGAGTTTCATTTATCCTGGAAAGGAAACAGCTTTGACAAGATCATTTTTTTTAATAGAACGAGTGTGATATTTTTCTATCAGGTCTCTTTAATTCCAGTATCATAAAAATGTGGTATATCTTTATTGATAGACTTTAGCTGGTGCATTCTCTTCTCTACAGCATATATATGTTAATGATTTTCTCAGCACTGACATACAATATGTTTAACCAGACGATTTTTCCTTTCACTCAGTTACTTCTCTGAGCAGTAATTTAGTGGGCAGTTCTCAAATGACAGCTCTGAGAAATACATACACCATGTCTTGTTAAAAGTGTATTTTAATGATGTCTTGCTTGACCATGTTTCTTTTTTGTAGAATTGTAAATAATTCCTACTCTTCTTGTGATCTGTAGCTGGAGAGACACAAGACTGGAGGAGACCAGCTCTGCAATCAAGTGCAGTGCATTTGCAATCACTTTGCAGCAGGTGTTCAGTCTGGAAGAAACCACAAATCCCTCCCTATGCCTCAAACCTGCTTGTGTTAAAAAGACACACACACCCAACAAATAAAATCCAAAACCCAAAGCCCTTGGAAAAAGTAATAGCACATCACAGGAAAATAGCAGGAGATACCTGGAGCCAGAGCATCACCCACTGCTGGGACCTGCATGGGCAGAGAGGAGTGTGGTACATGAATAGGCACAGCTGATCTCAGCACATTGCAAATGTAACTCTAGTCAGGCAGTAGATGTGCTCTCTTTAATGATATTAACAGATCATTTACTGAACAGATTACATAAATGAGTGAGAATTTATGTACAGAATTTGCATGTGTTTGCAACTGATCTGAAACTTATAAATACATTTCTGTATTTACATGCACAAGTAAATTAATATTGATTTCCAACCAGCAAGCACCACCAAAATGGCATTCAAGTGCATGTTTCCAGGTGCAAAGTATTTAGCTAGAGAGCAAAGGAAGCGAATTTGCAATGAGAGCTGTGAAACTGTGGATGCAGTTGTGGAAAGAATGACTTGCGCTGTTTGTGTTGCAGCAGTGCTGGAGGTTGCGGGCACCCTGGGGATCTCCTGGGCAGAGCACTCTGCAATCCTACTGCAAAAGGGCTTCTCCCCAGCATGTGCTAGTGAGACAAGTGCGTCATCTTAGGAACACACAGGTCTAATTCCCAAGTGGGTGTTCATTCCCTGCCCAGAGATCTTTATTATATTGGGTGCGCGGCTCAACTCGATGGGTAGGCCATTAAAGGTTTACAAGCCATTGACATGAGCTCGCTCAGGGACATTGTGGCTGTTGCATGTACCAAGTCTGCTCCTGCATTGCTTCATTTTCAAACCCCTGCATAGCTGCCATCTGCACACTCTCAGCACCCCTGCTCCCCAGCTTCTCACTCCCCAAGCTCTAACACAATCATGCATTCTCCAAAGAGGATTCTCTTCCTGACCATGCACATTCCTGAGCTTGGATCCACTCCTTCCCTCACCTTCCTACACAGCCTCCTACCTTTCCTAGAGCAGGGCCACTACCCTGGGGAGACATGCTGGTTCCCAAGGCACCATTCCTCACTGTCCTCCTGCTGTGTGCCCAGTCCAAAGTGAGAATTTTGGGACAGGGCTGGAGAGGGCAGGGGGAAGAGTAGCTGTTGGGGCCGTGTGAGTCAAGTCTAAACACTTCTCCTCTTCACCAGAAAAGGCAATTACTTTACCAAGGATTCGGTTTTTAGCCAAGGTATTACAATCACATCTCTCTGGATTTGCTTTTGTTTTTTCCTTCTCCTTTCCCTGAAACTCCTCCTGATGTTTGGTGCATTTTTCTTGCGTATGCTTTGTTGTTTTTGGGTTATTTTGTTGCTATTGTTGCTTGCAGCCACCAGAGAGTTCCCCTTCCTCTGGTTAATGGCTCATTAACTAGCTCTCTCCATGCAGGAGTAGGGCCTGGGAAGTGCTGAATTCTGGAAAATCCTCACCAGCACGAACCATTTGCCAGCAACAAAATCCTCTTTTCAGAGGGGGCCCTGTGTCATGGGGCAGCAAGGGGAGACAGTCCATGGATGGGAGGGATAGGGACAGAGCCCACAGGAGTGTGGGGCACAGGCATTGTTGCTATTTCTTGAAAAAAAGACACTGGCTGTTGGGAAGAGGGGGGAGAGGAGACAGGAGCTGGATTGTTAGAGGATTCAATGAGCTGTGCCCAATGTATTCGAAAGGTGCTTAAGACAGCCAAAGCTCCTCACCAAACATACACTGCTGTGAACAGCACAGCAGTGCCCACGGGCTGCAGAGAGGCAGCCCAGCTCCCCCGCCCCTCACACAGCACACCCAGCGACGGGCACCATCCCCTCTGCCCCTGCCCCGCACCACCACAGCATGGTCAAGGCGTCAAAGCTTCCACCCATGCTCACCTGGACTTCTGACTACCCAAGAAGAGGTGCCTACCTCAAACCCTTCCCCTCCCTCCCATCTGCACTTTTCCAGGTAGAAGATGACTTGCAGCTTTAGGCTGTCCCACTCAAGCAACCCAATGGCCAGGCCAGAGAGGAGGTACAGGATTTTCCATAGACGTAAAAAAGAGAATTCAAAGCAAGTCTTGGGATTGACAGGACTAGTGAAACCTGTTTACTCATAGCTTTGTGTCCTGATTCCTTTGCCCTCCCTCCATCACCACTACAATAATGGCAGGACAAATTCTCCTCCAGCGCCTTGCATTGCCCCAGAAGGACCCTCAGCTTACATGCTGTCACTGGCTCCAAGCCACATGCTGTTTGGTCACTGGGCATGGAGGGATGGTTGGCCAGCAAAGAAGATGGAGTAGTCCTGGTGCTGGCACCAATGTGAACCTCGCTTCTTTACCCCATCATTAATTTAAACACATTTTGTAGGCACAGAGTAGTTTAGTGGTCTCTGTCCGTGTGTCATGTATGGCTGACATTGACAGGGAGGTTAAACATTACGGAGAGGATGGGGACAAATGACAGACAGTGCAATTGCCTCTGCTGGGTTACCTGAGCTTAAACTTACAAAAGGTGATGGTTTCATTTCATCAGTGTCAAAATTACCCTCACCTGCAGCTGCAGAACAAAGCACATCTCAGGCTCATGAACATAAGCCACCAGTTTGTCGCACTTTAATCAGGTAGCTCCCATCAGCAAAGCTGCACGAATCACTTTTCATGGGGGTCTTGTGGCTCAGCTTCACTGCAAAGATGAATTTTCTTCACCCACAAGGGCTGGCACCTCTGGGCCTTCTGAAATACCCTGGGGCAATCAAAATTGCACCCAGTCCCACAGTTGCTCAGCTTGCCAAGAGATGTCCACAGGCACAGCAGAGATGTGCAGATCTTGATGTCACATGTGCAGTGAGTGTGGCACTGCTTATGACCTAGGCCTGTGGCAACAGTGCCAGCAAGGCCAGTCACCTTGTTACAGGGCATTTTTGTGCTGTGTGGTACCAGCTCACCTACAGATTACCACACCTGATAAAAGCAACAGTTTCTCACCTTGCATTTTTCATACACCTCCAAGTTCATCACAAATGAAGTAGTGATGATTGCCCCCATTCTAAAGGCAGGGAAACTGAGGTATTGCATGTGGATGACCCAGTGTCTCCCAACAGACCGGTGGCAGGGACCAGAGAGAGACGCCCAAGTTCCCTAAATTTCAGCGCAGTGTGCAGGGACTGGATTATCACGTGGACAGTATTCACTGTGTGATGCCCACACTGGTCTCAGGGGAAGTTTTGTAAGACCAGCTTTACACCCAGGGTGGTCTAGGACTTGAGGGTAGCAGGGCAGAAAGGAGACATTCCCTGACAAGTGTTTGCCTCAGAGAAAGACTTGAAAAAAGTTCAGCTCAAGGTCCTAGTGAAAAGGATGCCTGCAGGGCCACCCGCACCGCTCTCTAGTTGCTCCCAAGCAGTGAATTCATCTGGCTGAAGTTCTGGAGAAAGTGAAAAAAAAAGTACATATGAGGAGACAGAAGCTAGGCCCATCGACCACTCACACTGTTTGACATTAAAAAGTGCTGACAGCAGAGAGGGAGGAAAGGAATGGACGAAGGGACACTTTCATCTCATGACAGTCTCCAGCCAGCCCCAGCCACTGCGTCTCCCTCTCGCCCCCCCTTCTGGCCCCTTGCTTTCCTAGGCATTTTATTAAATAGGGTCACAGTCCGCATTGCAGTCCCTCCCACAGCCCTGGCAAAATGAAAACACTTGCTCGTCCCCATGACCCCCACCCTCCCAGATCTCCGTCTCCAGTGTTTCCCCCCACTCCAGAAATGAGATCTCCACCCCACTGCAACCTCGGCGTTTCATAGCCAAACATCAAGGCTAAGGGCTCCAGGGAGGAGGAAGGTCTCCCCCCATTTTTTTTCTCTCTTACATTAATTATCTCGTTTAGTTGAAAGAAAAGTCAAAAAATGGAGCTTCCCCTTGGCAATTTATGAGGCTAGAGGAGTAATTTATGGCTTGATACAACTTTATTTTGTTCCTTCTTTACACACACAAGGAGAGATAAACACACACATACATACACTTAAGGAGACACTAACCTGAATTTATCATATCGAGTACCTGCCTACTAAAAGAACAGGACTGGACATAATTTACAAGGCAGGATGGCGAGGGGTTCACATGTGGGGCGAAACATTTAGAAGAGTTAATGTTTAAAAGTTGGTCTTTGAAGGCAGGAGGCTCCTCTAGACAGAAAAAGAAAACCTAACTAATTAAAACTGATGTATCAGTTTCAGAAGAAGAATGTGCTGGGAATTAATCTGTGCATGGGCAAAAACAACAGCCAGCCGGGTTAGCCATGACAGCGTAGATACCCCCAGGGAGAAGAAGGTCCCGATTTCAGCATCAGACCAACAGGGTCTGAGATCTGACTCGCTGGGCAGTAGCCAAAGCCCCCTGCCGAAGTGGCTGCTCTGATGCAGGACACAACTTGGGTGCAGAAGCAAATGTGGGTCATCAGTAGGGTTTGTATCATGGCCATGGCATGCCAGCAATGTGACCCACTGCGCTTTGCTTGGAGGAGGAGGGAGGGGACCTTGGGCCACAGATGTGCCGCTGGTTGTTTCAGTAGCAATCAAGCACTGTGGATGGCCAAAGGAAAGGACTTGCCTGCCCCAGAATGCTGGCCTACAGGGCACGCAACAAAAAGGAGAGAGGGCACAGAGGGCTAAGTGACTGGTCCAAGGCCAGCATTCACACTTCCCCAGTCAGCCCTTCAGCCTTGCTGTGTCTTGCTCGGGGAGTTCAAGCAGGAACATCCTGGCTTCATCTCTCATTTTCCAGTATACCTTCCTCAAGTGTCATCACCCCACTTAGGGATACCTGTGGGCGCTCTCCTAGCACCTTCCCCAGTTCTCCAAACCTCTGTAACTGACATCTAGTGTCCCTCCAGACACTATCCAGCAAATGTGAAGTCTGAGCAATTAAGTGTGCTGAGATGAGAAACATGTGCAAAGCATTTCAACTGATGGTTGATTCTCTTTCATGCACATGAACTTCCCTAACTTCACAATGCATCTCTGTCATCCAGATAGGACTCTGAGCTATAGAAGACATCCAGTGACTCAGACCTTGGTCACAATGCAATTAAATCTGTCAGCCAAGTGCCAGGTGAGCCCCCTGCAGCCAGACAGTTCTTCTACTCCAGGGGACCTGCACCTGGTGTGGTTGTGCACCAGCTATAACCCCTCTTCCACTGCCTTTGTACGGGACTGTGAACATGATTTCCTCAAAATCTATTCTATTGCTCTTAAAACACTTAAATCCTTTAAATTATTAAGATGAGAGGTAAGTATGTGTGTGGAGGAAGGAGCCAAAAAAAAAAAAAAAATCATAAAAGTGATTTCAGAAATGCCCCTTACCCAAATGCAGATTCTTTCCAAAATGTGCCTCAATGAAAATTGGTCAAGCTGTGAGTGCCCATTTGAAGTGCTGGGTCTGTGCATCAGGCAGAGGTACACCTGACAATAAACAGCCCCTGCTTGTCAGTCCACACAGCAAATTTCTGGAGCCCACCGAAAAAAGCCCCAGAAGGTGATTTGTATGTAAACACAGAACGCCCGCTCCCTTTGGCAGGGAAGGTGTTCTTTGTCTTACAGCTTTCCCTGTAGACATCAGCTTGTTTACAAATCTTACAGCAACCCACAGCCGTGGCATTAAACAGGTGAAGAGAATAACGCTTTTTTCTTATTGATCTAGGCTCGGTTTCATTTGTAAGCGAAAGGGCAGCTGTCAATAGACTGCATGATCTAAGGCACCAATCCAGAGAAATCTTAAGCACGTGAGTGCCAGGGAGCAAGGATGGGATTCAGGGTTGTCGAATTGGGGCCAGCAGCTTAAACCAGGCTTTATTTCATGTTGCATCATAATTCTATTGTGTGAATGAGAGGGAAGCATTAATAAATGGGAGGATGGAAAGGGAAGAAGAAGAAAACATGTCTATTTCTTGTCCAATAATGTTAGCAATATATTTATAAAACTGAAACAAGACTAATCATCACTCCTCTGTGCCTCTCAGGGAGCCCTGTCTATGTTGTCTGTTTTGTTTAGATTGTGCACTCTTCATGGCAGAGATCATCTGTATTTTGTGTCTTGTAAAGCACTGGGCATTTTTATATAATAGTAATAATCTATAAAATGCACAAATAAAAATATCAGAGCAAACAAATGATGTTGCAGAATTGTTTCTGCCTTAAAAGAGCAGCAAAATTCCAGTTAAAAATACCCATGTCTACCTTGATAATAAAATGTATGTGTGTGGTTGTACATGTACATGCAGATATATAGGTGCATACAGCAGGGAAAGAGAGTCAAGGAAGGAATAAGTTCATCAAATCTGCAAGTATGTGGCACCTCAGCATCATGCAAGCTACCCTGGGCACAATCAAAGCCTTCCAACGCTCCGAGGGACTCAGTGGAAGTGTGCAGGATATTAAGAATGACAAGCCATCAGGACTGCACTTTCAGACCAGTAGGGAAGGAAAACTGAAGCAGGGTGTCAGTTTGAATTGTCATTATCCCTGTTCAGGAAACAGCATCGGTCAAGGCAAAGTAGTAGCAGGAAGAAAGGAGGTTGGGACATCTGGGGACTAATCCCCCATCCCCCAGGAATTCTGCACCCATTCAGGACCTGGAACCAACTGACTTCTGCATCACTCCCTGCCTTGCCTTTGTCATCTTGAGAAGGGGGGTGACTGCTCCCAGGGTGCTCGGGGTGGAAGAACAAGGGGCAGATGCATCCCTGTGCCCAGGGAAGGGTGTCGGGGCGGTGGGAGGAACTGTATGGTGCAGTGGGAGTGTGCAGCACTGGGCAACACCAGGGATGGAGGAGAGGAAGGGAGGGTGGGGAGGGGAAGGCCTATAATCCCCTTGGTAAATCCATGCCTGAACTATAAAAGGATAATCCATGTGCAACCCTGGCCCCACTTATAGGATTTAGCTCTTAGTGTAGAATACTAATATTTGGCTGTTTGTTTACCCCTGTGAACTAATTTGGCAGATTCTTATGATTCTCACAGGGAGAATTTATTTCGATTTTGATATTACTCAAAGCCTTGGGTCCTGGAGTCATAGGATTATATGCAAAGCTCTGAGCAGACTTTTTTAATCCTTTTTCTTAAGAAATAACTATTTGTTGTGGATGCAGCAAAAAGCTTGAAAGCTGGCCTGCTGTTCCACAACACAATGGCATCAGAAAAGAAGCCACTTGCTAATTCCCTTTTTTTTTTTTTTAACATGGTGATTTTTAAGCCAGTTTTGCAACTGTGAAAGGTGAATGGGGATCAAGCCCATGATTTTTGAGGAGTCGGCATGGTCAAGCCAGGCTCTCCTTGTAGATTCACATTGGCTTGGTGAGCTTCAGTGTCTGCTTGCCTGCTCCTAACCCAGTGGCACTGCCTTGAAAGAGCAGTATCACAGGCAGAAATTAGATCCTTGAGCTGAAAATAATGTGCAGAGTTTGGGGAAGAAGGAGGCACAGGAAGAAAAAGAGAATGTGTTAGGATCAGGAATTCAGCCTTCAATTAAAAAGTAACTTCCTAACCTTGGACAATGCAGAGAATGGCTTGAAAATGTGATGCATGCATCCCCTTAACACAGAAAGCCAGTGTTAACAAGAATCCCAACTATGTTATTTTTATAAGCTTGCTGGTTTGAGGGCTTGCTCTGTGATTTTTGAACAGTTAAAGTTGTTAACACTAAGGGAGAAGTGTCCTTTTTTTAAATGCAAAAACCAGCTTTCATGGTAAAGTGTAAAGAAACAGAAGGAAAACCACAGTTTTCTCTAAATATATTTGTGGCTGTTCCTCTCCCACTGACTGTCCTGAAAGAAATTAAAAGTTGCAAATGTAATCACAGCTAGGAGCATGGCAAAACTGGATATGTGCTGGAGATTTGACTTTCGATTTATGAAAATATTTGTTTTTAATTCTGTGCCCAAGATCATTTCTTCTGAGAGGATTTAAGCACATGCCTGAAGTGGAGTAACTGCAGAGGGAGTCCACCAAATCAGGGCCTGGAGGAGAAAGCTGACAGTAAAACCAAAATTTATTATAAGAAAAAAAATTCTCTCCCTTAGTAAAAACAGAAGCAATGCCTAAAAAACCCAAACCTTCATAAATCAGGCAAACAAGACAGGCAGATGAGAATATTATCAGGCAGTAGAAATGAGGCAAAAATAATTCAAATTATTCACACATTTGGACACTTTGCTGGACTGAGAAGAGAGAGTGAAATCTTGGTGAATAGATCAGGGACACAAGCAAAATTTGTGCCTAGCAGTTTAAGCTGGAAACACTAGGTACAGATCCTAGGAGTCCAACAGCAGAAAGTTCTTAGAGGATGCATGTGCATCATTGGTAGCTGCCTGATTTTGCTCCTTCTCAGATCCTGCTGTGTCTGGCTCTCTTGCAGGACTTCAGCTTCCCGGGCTGCCTCGTTCCTAGAGCCGACCGGAGAAGAAACCCCCGCTGGGGCCCGTTCACTCCCCGCCTCAGCCAGGCTCGGCCGTGTGGCACAGAGAGGGGATGCTTGGCCACTCCACAACCCCTCCTGTAAATCCCACCAGTATCCTGAAAATCTACATGTGCCTAAATACACTGATTTCTTGTCATTTTGCCCCTCACTCAGATGCTGACGGCCAAGTTCATCTCTGATGATAGCTATTAATAATTAGTCCGTAATTATAGAGAGTGAGGAAATATCTTTTAGATGAATGATATTTTCCCAAATTTATTCCAAAGATAATGTGAAATAAAACAATGTGTTCATACACGCTGAGACAAAGAGAAGGGAGGGTTTGGCTGTCTGATTTTCTAGTGGTTTGGACTCATTTATGTGTGTTTCTCTTTCTATCTCAGCTTGTATTCTGGTAACTGGATAGAAGAACCCCAAACATTACCCAAAACTGGGGAAAAATGCACTACACCAAGGATCCGAAGGGAACCATTTATTTAGTTTATTAAAAGGATCAAGAGGTGACTTGCTTCCCGCATATAAATTTCTTCCTAGGGAAGAAATACCAGGTACTAAAAAACTCTTTAATCTGCCAGAGAAAGCCATAACAAGAGCCAATGGATAAATGCTGAAGCCAGACAAGTCCAATTAAAGTACTGGACCTTTTAAAATTTTGTTTCACTTTGTCCGAGGAAGTCAGGGTGATTAACCATCAGAGCAGCTGTTACGGGAAGCACTGGAGTTTCCCTTTCTCAACATCTTCAGCTCAAGACTCGTATTCTTTCGGGAAGAAAGTTATTGTGTTAAGTAAAGGGGTAGCAGGGGGACAATCTCTGGTCTGTGTTATGCAGGCAATCCAGTCAAATCATCGGAAAATGTTTTGTGAGCTTAAACTGAATAAACAACTTAGCACCCCTCAGTTTATTTTTAAGCAGGAGGCTTCTTTTTTAAAAAATGAGAAAGGGAGAATAAAAATCCTCAGCAGCTGAATAATTGTTCTTATTAAAGAAAAGGGGAAAAAAAAAGGTGAAAAATTTGTAGAAGCAGAGGGATCTGGAGCAAAAAGGATGCCAGGATCTGGGGCAGAGCAAAGCAGCGGGCTCACTGCTGGTCGGGGCTGGTGGGGTTCTCCCTCAGCACTGCAAGCCTTTGGGGAAGGAGCTGCTCAAGGCTCCATGGAGAATCCTGCCTTGCTGATTTCCAGCTGAGCAGCTTTCCGCACTCAATGGCCGTCCCTGCTGCTTTCATGCAGGGATGTACTCTAGCTCGGAAGAGAGCGGTTCTGTTTAGATAGCCCCCAATCCTAGCTTTACCTCATCCCTTCCAGCAGAGTCACTGTAATTAAGATTTGTTAAGGTTTGGAAGAAATCTCATTAATCAGATAAGATCTGAACTTTATTTTCTTTTTAAAGACCCAATTTGATCTCTCTTGCTTGTGGTAATTGCTCTCCTCTTCTGACATGGAAATTCATTTTCCAGGCACATAAAACACAATAGATTTCCATTGTCAACAGCAGCAACCCCAGGAGACTTGGAAATATTCCTCCAAAGGCTAAAAAGAGTATTGGGAGCAAATCCAAACACATGCAGGGAGAGGGAGGATGAGACAGGGTGCTGTGAGAGAGAAATGGGGGGGAAGAAAGGGGTTTGTATGGCCCAAAAAGGAGCAGGGATACACCAGGGGCAGGAGGGGCAGCAGGACCCCCACTGTGACCCTCAGTAAGTCAGGCTGAGCTGGCAGGTCCTACCAAGGGACTCTGCACAAAGAGGAGAAAAGTTGTTGCCACTCCTGGTTTCTGACCTGGGTTGGTAAAAGCATCTTTCTCCTGAGTTTATCAGAAACCAGTACTTCAAAGAGCGATCAGAAAAGCCTCCTGGACGGCTGACATTTCACATGAGGTAGCACCAGGATAAATGACACAGTGTGAAATATACTTCACCACATCAAATCCTATCCATCAGCAGGATTCCTGGTTTCTAAATGTCAGGTATAGAACGGGAACTCCTCAGGAACATCTGAATCAAAGGGTCGATTCCTTCCCTGCCACCTACTCCCCAGCTTCCCAACTTCTCTTGGCCTCCACCATGCTTTGGTGGGCTCTGCCTTCCCATCCAGGCCAAGCCCGGGCAGCCAAGCACTGCTGCCAGGCTGGGAGATGTGCACAGAAAAGACACACACCCTGAACAGGGCTGGGTGTACCTGCAGCACCTCTCACCCGAGAGACTGCAGTCCTCAGGAGAGACAGGACATGGCAGCCCCCTGCTGAATCTTTCAGCCTGGGCACAGCATGTCAGTCCAGTGTGTGGGCATCAAACCTGGGAATCACCATCTTCCCACTGCCCAGGGCCCTGTACCCTGCCACCCCTCTCTCATGCTGGTCCCCCCAGCCCATGCCCTGCTGCTTGCACCACCCCACCCCTGAGTTTGACCTGGACCAGGAGGGGCTGAGCCCTAGCTGCACCATGAGGCCAGTGGCTACAAGCAGCCTCCCTTGTCCTGAACTGTCACGGGGAGAATAAAGCTGAGCCACAGATTTCCAGCACTTTCAGGGGGCCACACAGTCCTGCAGCAGCAGCAGTCCCTGTCACAGCTCAGTCTGGCCACCTTCCGGAGATGCTGAAACTTCGGTGGAGCAGACAGAGACAGAAACTACTAGCAGGCACATTGTGGGCTCCCAGAAATGGGCAGTCCCGGCAGCTGGCCCGCAAGGCTGGCTGTGGGTCCACCGGGGTGGCCAAAGCAGGGAGAGTCCCCTGCACCGCCGGCCACGTGGTGGCAGAGACTGGGCACGGTGAGTGCACGCAGAGTACTAATAGAGACCTAGGGCGAGCGTCCCAGCCCTGCCTGCCTCTCTCATTCTCTTTGCAGAGAGAATCTGCAAACATATTAATCTCATCTCACACACAAACCCTCCGTCCTGATCCCAGAATCCATATATTAGGAGATTTACATAAATTACCAGCTATCAATAGGGCACATGAGGTGCAGGGGCTGAGAGCCAGCACCCTTGCCAAGAATACAGTACAAGAGGATTGGAAAGAAGGGAAAAGGAGGGGCTGCAGAGAAGGGCTAGGAGCACAGACCTGGTGAGCAGAGGTCTGGGGTGGCAGTGTCTGGCTGTGCTCTCTGGGTCTCAGAGTCACTCGCTGCAGCCACTCTATGGCTTGGTTGCAGTGGTAGGTACATAACTAGCAGGGGGAAAGGTATGAGCTCTTCACAGCACTGCATTGCTTTATTCGGGGCTTTGCATTTGCAGCCTAGGTCAGAGCTCACCTTAGCCACTGGCATCCCCAAGTCTCAGGAGCATTGGGGAACCAATCTCTGTGGCTCTACTGGGGAATTTAACAGATCCTTGACTCCCTCGTTTCCACCTGAGTGGCTTTCCCTCTGCTGGGAGAGGAGGAAGGCATAAGTTCAGCCACTGACCACACCACCTGGCCAGAGTCAGGATGCTCTCCACCTTAGGTACACTGAAAATGGCATTCAGGCTTCTCTGAGCCATGAGAAATATAGGTGATGCTTGGTGAGTGTTGTGAGAGCCGTGTACAGAGCCCTGGCATGCAGATGCAGAGAAAACCACCAGAACAGATTCCCTTCCAATGTGTTTCCAGGGACAGACCTCCTCTGAAAAGGGGGTGATGGCCAAGCATAGGGCAGACCCAGAAGTGCACCAACAGGCACCAGGGCAAGGACGCAGCAGTGTGATGCCGGTTTTCTAGATCCATCCCCTTGGCATCTGCCTGGGGCACAGCCCCATTCCCATGACCCCAAGTCTCAGATCCTGGGCAAGCCTGGGGCTAGCCCTGGTCCCAAGAGGGAACGGAGACGGGTCCTTCCTTCCCTAGGCAGGCAGTGTGCCTGACCTCTTCCGCAGCATCTTCTGAGCCTCCCAGGCAGCAGTCCCGGACCCACCTGCCTGTGAAGAGCCCCATGTCGGGGTTCCTTTTGTCACCAGCCCGCGGCCACCTCGGGCTGAGCCCGCTTCTCCCGCAGTGTTCTGCTGCCCTCGTGGGTCTAGAGCGCTCATTGCAGCTCCGCACCCGCGCCGGCCCCGCGGCTCCCCCCGCCGCACCTTCCCTGCAGAGAGCCAAGGCACAGGTTGTTCCCTTCCCTGCCGGGAGGAAGAGCAAGGCGAAAAAGGCAGGCAGCTCCCCGTTTTGGGTTTGGACCGAGGGAAATAGGCGGGGAGCACTCAGTGGGGCGCCAGGACCCAGTCCCAACCCTGCTGGTAGTGTGGAAGGGAAGCAGAATAAGAACCCCCTGCACCAGAAACAGTGATCACAGGAGTTAGAGCATCACCTCTTGGGAAGGGGCATCTCATATCATCTTTCCCTCCTCCTTTCCTGTGGACAGACAGACACCACAGCTGAGGCCAGTGTGTCTGCGGGCTGCTGGGGCTGTTCCATAGCTGTGAGTACAGGGAGGTACTGGAAGCTTCTTCCAAGCTGAGGCGAGGTACATGCCGGTGTTATTTCTAGTGCAGGGAAAGATAGAAAAGTAGCCAGTGGTGCAAAGAAAAAAAGCAGTGCAAGCCAAGGAAAACAGGCCTGGACTTGATTTGCCTGCTAGAGAATCAGATTAAATGGAAAATTTTTTCTTTTGTTTTATGATGGGGGGGGGGGAGGGGAGGGGGGGGGAGGAAGGGCAGCAAGAGAAATGGGAGTAACCAAAATTAGAGTTCACATATATGAGATCTTCTGACAGTGTGACTAGAGTACACAGAGACCTCAGCAGGTTTGGTTTGTGTTGGTATATGACAACATGTGTGGCCCAATGAAAATATGACTTGCACCATATGTTTGTACTTGTCCAGCATCTAGCACAGCAGACAGCATCCTTCCTAACGCCAGTGTTCAGGTACCTGGTCTCACTTACATCCCCAGAAACGCAAGGTATGGTCTAGAAGAGAGAGGCAAGTCCAATCCAGGTCTAGCAGATGGGCTCCAAACTAAGGCTGAAACTGGGTTCAGATTCATGCCTGGTGTATCTGACACATGGGGGCCCTGTGCCAGCAGAGATTTTCATGGGAGAAATGCTCCTAAGGTACCTCAGTTCAGAGTCAGGTTTTTGGCCCTCCTGATAGCTCAGCTTGAAGCCCCTGCAGCGGCGGGCGCCCCTCCGCAGGCCGAGAGCATCCCCGCTGCGCGGCGGGCACGGCGCGGTCCCCGCGGCAGCCCCGGAGCGCCGCACGGAGCGCGGGCTCCACGCCGTGGCCATCCCGCGGCAGCGCACGGCAGCTCCGGGCCACTGCCCGCCCTCCCCGGCGGTCACCTGCGGCTGTGCCCACGCTCGCCCCACCGCGTGGCACTGCCACATACCCCTAGAGCTGCCCGTTCCGATCCCTGCCCTCGCTGTCTTTCCCACAAGGGAAGGGGTTGGTTCTGTCTGTCTGCCTTCCTTCTAGCCGGGCTTTTTCATTGCTCTCCCCCTCCACTTACCTCAGACGCCTTCATCAACACCATTGTCCCCAATTTGATCACAGTCCAGACACTTCAAAACCCGGCCCCTTTGGGTCTGAGCTCTCCTCCTTCGGACCCAAAGGATGGCTCTCTATTTGTTCACTAACTGATTATTTGTCTGCCTTAAAGCACTTGGAAAGCACTGCCACTATCACATGCTGGGGCTTTCATTTTCCACCACAGCCACCCCCTTTCACTGTAACCCTCATGCGGGGCCATAACATGGGAATTTGCCCATCCACTCCTGCTCTTTTGTTGTCCCAGTGTGAATGGGCATTTGCAGACACATCCAGCATCAGGTAGATACACTTTCTCCACTGCCTGGAAACAACTGGGCAGTGATTGTCTGGTTGTGCTGTGGGTGAAAGACCCAGTATTTGACAGAGCCTTTCCAGGGCAACATCTAATAAACCAGCAACAACAATCCAGTCTCTTGGATGCGGGAGGCAATCCCAGCATCAGCAGGCACCAGCATCAGCTCTGTCCTGCTGGGGAAGGAGTCAGAGCATCTGACAGCTGTACAGCAACTGCCAGAGGTGACAGCAATGCCTTGGCCACTGCACCAAGAGAGAGCTCATCACAGCTGCTCCTGAGGAGCAGAGTCCTTCCCTGCAGACCTGGAGAGTCACCTTGGGAAAGGCAGGTTGTCATCACAGCACCAGAGACTGCAGGTACAGAAAAGGCAGCAGCCGGCCTGATGGCAAATCCTCCTGCAAGACGGGCCAGGCCACCCAGCAAGGTCTGGCTGCTGTTCAGCAAGGGCAGCTGCAGCCCAAATAAACCAAAAATCAGCACAGCAGCTGGAGCAGCACCCAGAGGTCAAAGGCAGCTTGAGTACTGGAGACCAGGGGAGTGTGACTCTTTCCATACAAGTTTCAGATGCTGACAGAGAAAGAAAAGAACCTACAGAAAACCCAGACAAATTTCAGTCAAAAATGAGATTCAGTGATGGGCTTTATATGAAGTGATGGGAGCCTTTCACCTCTGGAGCAAATTCTTCAGAGCAGCAGTAAATTTTCTGTCCTAGTGCCTTCAAACCCTGACAGGAAGCCCTTTGGGAAGGAGGGGTTTAGACAAAAGAAACAAGGAGAATTCCCTCAGTTACCCGCAAGCTTACACCAAGTGACTGAACAGCTGCTTTTTGACTTAAAATCTCTCCCTGGCTGTGCTTGAGCTGCAGAGCTCTTTCAGGTGTGACAGCCAGACCTGCCTCAAATACCATAGCCTCCATGTGGGTGGGGACAATGGGACAAGTGACTCAGGTGGTTTCATAATCTGTCACAGCAATAGCCAGCACATGCACTCTATCAACCCTACCATCTCTAGTTTGCCTACTGATCATCAAACCACCTGCTACAGCAAGCAAGAGGAGCATTTTTCTGTTCTTGATCTGTGTAAAAGGCACCACCATCAGTTGCCCATCTCAGAGAAGTGTTTGAGTCACAGGAGCAGTGGAGGTGACTGTACCTACTCAAAGAGAGCAGTCTTATGGCTCAGCAGCTAATTACAAAGTCTCTCACACAATTGCTCATGGACTTTCTCCCCTCCTCTGGTCATAAGACAGAAGGCAGATCCATGTGTCATCCTTCAAAGGACCTTCACCAGGATGACAACTGTACTGTAATCCCTGGACACAGAAGCAGCTGCCAGTGCAGGTAGGACCTTCAGGGCCAGGGGCAGACACCAGTTGTCCACTGAGAACCATAAAGCCCTCCCTCTCTTAGTCTTCCTCAGAAGCATGTCACGCTTGTAAGCGGCTCAGCAAAGGCTCTCCCAACTAAGCCCACATTTTCCCAGCAATTCCCTGGGGAAACTAGTACATAAAAGCTCACAAGTTCAGGGTCCTGCCTCAGCCTGTAGTTCATTTGCTCATGCTGAAGGGCAATTCTGTGACTGCGAGCTCACATAGAAGCCCCCTCTGATGCCAGAGACTTCTATCTAGGCCAAGGCATGCCTCAGGCAAACACACCAAAATAAATATTTCCAAGAAAATCCAGCCATTACACATTTACTTCCATCTGCACTTGAATCCCCTCAACCCTGGACCACAGCTCTGTTCCCTTCACCCGGAGGCTTCATGCCTGATCTGACCGCAGCTCTAGGGCAGGATGAATGAAATTACCTCTGATGCATCTGAAATCCAGGGAACTGGAAGCAAGCACAAGTCACAGTGGGGAGCTTTGAGTAGTCCATAGGTCCTGAGGATGAGTTTGCATCTAGCACCATGCATGCAAGGCTCACAAGAGGATTTATGGACAGACAGAGAAGAGGGCAGAGAGTAGCAGGAACTGATGATCGTGTACCCAGAAAGCCTTACTGTTCTTTAGTCCTGCACTTCCCCGTGGAAACTGGGCATTACATCTCCACCCAAACCCCAGCAGACATGGTCCTCTCTCTCAGATGGCAGGAGGTAAGAGTTGGTGTTCTCAGCAGAAAGCTGAGGTAGGTAGGTAAAGATTTTGTTGCTCTGGCCTCCACAGGTACGTGGTCTAGGAGACCTCTGCCTCCAGATCTATGTGCAGACTGATGACATCAAGCAGGCAAAGGACAGGGATGAGTAACCCCTTCTGTCTGAGGGAGGAGACTCAAACACATTGGGTTTAGTGCTGCAGGAGCATGGAAATACCCAGAGAAAATAGGAAGCTGGCAACAAGCTACAGTCCACTGGTAGTAAAGCAGAGAGTATAACAGGCAGGGAGCTAGTTCAAGCAAATGCAGAGCCCTTTAGAACGGACAAGTCTTGAGAAGAACTTCACATTCAAAACTGACCACAGCAGAGAGCTTTGGGAGTTTTCTGGACAATCCTTGGAGGGTTGACTTCATCTGATTTTTATAAAGCCAGGGGAATTCTGTAGGTAAATGCATCTGCACTCAGTAGTGTTAGACATGCCTCATCAGCTTGATTTCCTAGTTGGACGATGTCTTCCCTATGGTACTTATGTATCAGAAAGAGCAAGAATGCTTATAGATGTAAACACTGTGAGTGCTTAAACCAGCAGGTGACACAAGGCAAGAAATACAAGCTTTCTTTCTAATATAACACATTTAAAGAGATAGGATTAAAAGCAAGAATTTTTTCAATGGATAAAAACCATATAGTGAAAGTAAATTTTATTTAATAACAATTCATTAAAAGTTTCTCCCACCATTATTTTCACCAATTTCATTCAGAGTTGAATCTGCAAGTGAGATAGGTATGTTGTCTTACCAAAGTCCAGCCCTAGGCAGTCTGCTAGATGAAGCCAAGGACACCATCAGATGCCTGCCTGTAATCTCACCAAAGTTACACTTTGCTAATGATCCAGGTACTTGGGTCTCCATTTCCAGGATCAAATACAGGAAAGGCATGTTTTCATGGTTGTGTATGAACCAGTATGAAAATTAAAGATCCCGTGCAGAGAGCTGAAGAGGACCTACTGCTTTACTTGCATCAGCTTAGGGCCCCACTGTGTTCCTTGAATTCCTGGAAAGCAGCCACTTATGGCCCAGAAACACTGATTTTGTTTATTTTTATTTCAATTGGGCAGATCTTACTCACAGGTTAGTTTGAGAAGATTTCTCCCCAGAGAGGATTGGAATCAGCCAGGCTTTGCTGAGCCAAACTGTTGATATCCTTGGTTTTCCCATTTGGTGCCCTCTTTACTCCTTCAGAAGCTGTTCTCCCATTAACTCTTGTGCAATTTTGTCTCCCAGATCCAGGGCCTCAGGGCAGTCAGTAAAGCCAGCAAAGCTATATTCCTCCTAGTATTCAAGCTACTTTCTTTCCTGTATCTTTTGGGAAAGGTACAGCCAGGTGACACTGGCAAGTTGCTTTCCTCCCCCCACTCACAGGTAACTTTTTTCCTGTCAGATAAAGGGAAGTCAGCACAGCAAGAGAAGAAAAACACCTTTCTGGTACTTCTGTCACTCAGGAAAAAATCACTTTCACATGCTGGCATGTTCCCGGTAGGTGGTGGGATCAAAGTGAAAGGCTTGGAGAGGTCTGGAGACAGACACCTTGCTCGGGCAGTGAGTCCCATGGTTATAGATGTGAAAGATCCAAATGCAGTTCCAGTAGATGACAGAGCTCCTTTGGCAAGGTGCAAAATAGTTGCCCTGAAGAAGGATTTGACTGCTGCGTGTTCTGCAGTAGCTGGAAAGCTGCTATCCTGGGCAGCATAAGCAGATGGAGCCTGAAGGCACAGGAGATGAATGAGACCCGGCTCTCACTTTCTGGGAGGCCAAGGCAGCCACTGACCTGCAGTGCCTCCACAGCTCCCAACCTGAGCCAGGCCTGATCCACCTCGCCCATCAGTTCTGCCTCATTGACCACACACAACCTCTTCCACATGCTGCTGTAAACAGTAGGCTCTTGGAGGAGGCTGGAAGATGGTACTGGTAAGGTTCATGGGCCACCTCCTGGCTCTCTCCTCTCCAAGCATAGCCACACTGCCATGTGGAGGAAACCTTTGGCAACTGTCTTGTGCTGGGAGACAGGGCTTGTTGAGCTTGGCTGAGTAATCCCAGCCACTCCCGTCACTGCAGCTGCATGCATCCTTGTTCTCCCAACCTAAGGATCACTGCCTCGCTGAATCACCCCATTAAATTGCTAATATCTTATTGTTCTTTAAGATTTTGAAACTTGCTGCGAAACGTTTACAGATAATTTTTTTTTGCCTGCAGTCACTGTGCCTAATGCCCAGTCATTGAGTGCCATATGTGTTTATATGCACTGCAATTTTCCACTTGATTACATTTTACCACAAACACTTTCATCCACTCCACAAAGACAGCAGCAACACATCCATAATGTTCAGAGCAGCCCAGACAGACAGAGCTCAGACACAAATGTCTCCACTGGATGGGCACTGCAAAATGTGAGATTCTTAAAACCAACTGACCCAGCCTCCAGTTCTGAAGTCTCCAAGGGCACAAACACCTCAGTCACCTAACGGAATGTGCAAAGTTAACTTCATGCTCCAGTTTTCCCATTAAGCACCAGGTGCTGCTTGTAAGTCTGGAACAGCTACACAACATGGACATGCTTGCCAATAACCAAGGATATCTCAGATTTTCCAGGAGACAGAATGACCCAGACTTCTACAAGGATGCTTAGCACCTGAACCTGAAAAAAAATCCATTGGGGCAGCAACAGCAAAGCATGCAGCACAGACAAAGTTCTGAAATTAGATCCTGAACCCTGAAAAGTGGAGGCAAGTTCTCATTCAGTCTTCAACAGACTGGACATAGTCCAGCTGGTCCCCTGTGGGGGATTTCAGCTCCCAGTGGCTACACCTTCCCATTTGCAACTAGGCAAGTCACCTTGTCACCTCAAAGAGCACAAAGCATCCTGGCTGAAGGTCAGCCCCTGCCTGGGGGCACGGCTCTCCCTAACTCTAGCTGGCTCAGGGCCACAACAGTGCTGGTGCAACCAGGTCACAGACTTCCAGGAGAGGAGAGGCAACGTGATCTACACAGCAACATTGGCATCCCCAAGTGAGCTCATTCTTTTCACCAGTTCAGCACAGCACAGAGCAGAGAATGCTGGCTCAGCTGCAGCAGTGAGCCAAGCCTCAGTACTGCGCTGATGTGGCAGTGCTGCTGTTGCTTCTACAGTCCTTGTCCTGCAGCATCCCACCGTCTCCACTGCCTGGTGTGGACACTCACTGTGGGGAAGTGACAAACATCTCCCATGTTATGATCAAGAGCTCTCAATCCATTACCATCCACCTAAGCCTGCATTGCTGACCAGCTCTGCTGACAGACATGGGGCTAGTTTGGTGAGGAAGCTCTTCATAACCCTGGAGACCAAAGAAAGTAGCCTACAACATCCTGCCACAAAGGATTCTACACAGAGAAATAGAATAACCTGATGCTTCCCTTACATCCTGGGTTATGTGGGCTCTATAAACACTTTATGAAATACAGTACTTCAGCTGATGAGTTCTCTTGGGCAAACCCATAGGAACATAGAATAACCTAGGTTGGAAGAGGCCTCAAGAGATCATCTAGTTCAAACTCCTGCTTAAAGTAATAAAATTACATCATGTTGCTCAAGTCCTTGGCCAGTCAAGTTAGTATTTCTAAGGATAAAGACACCACAACCTTTCTGGGCAAGCAGAATTGAATTTTTGGGTATCACAACCCTTCTGGGCATGCAAAATTGAATAACAGAAGAAACCAACAGTGAGAAGCCACTGCTGCTTACCCCCAGGTTCTTCTTCCCATGGTTAGGCCTCGTAAAGAGAAAAGGAAAGCAGACGGCATTGAGTTTGGCTTGCTGCTCATGTCTTGGGAGGGCAAAGACAAATTTTGTCACTGCAATGCTACATGATTCAAAGCCTGGAGTGCACATAACAGGCAGGGACCCTTAAAGACCTAGATTTCACTATGTCTGTTGATGATTTTAAACAGGCTTTTAGGATAGCCAGCATTAAGTGCATTGGTTGGACTTAATTTCATACATTCTCTCTGAAAAAGTCATACATTCTCTCTGAAAACTGAGATAAACTGTTTAAGACCTCTGGTATGTTTGTTTCTTGTGTTATATCCAAGAAGGAAATGTTACTACCTTTTACTGGAAGTAAACTGTCCAGGGACAGGCCATTTTCTGCTGCTAATGAACATCTTCCCTCCTTGACTGATCTCATGGGAGCGAACATAACCACCCAACACTGGAGAAGAAGCACAAAAACTGTTAGTGGTCACAAGTCAGGCAGCCCAAAGCCAGTGTTCCTCACCCTGGACCCATGAGCACAAGCCTGCAGAAAATGAGGCAGATGAATGAGCCTAGCTGCCAAGAAGGGCCACCACTGTTCTGCCAAGCATTTACAGCCTCTCTTTCAACAACACTGATTAGCACCACCAGCACAAAATCAATATTTACTTGAGAGAAATGCTGGTTGGGAGAAACCCAGCAGTGACCTTGGCAGAGGCCACTCCCAAGACATGGGGCAGCATGTCTGTCAGAGGGAGCACAGCTGCCTGATGGAAAGTGCCTGTTAACTCCTCTTTTGTTTGAGACTTCCTACCTTCCAGACATCTGATGCAGTCAGCCCTGTAGGGCACTCCAGATGAGTTCATTGCCCTCCCTTGGGACTCAGGCTGTATCAGTTTTTACGTCTGTACCTGAAAGGCAACCTTTTTGAGGAGAAAACAAACAACAGGGAGATGTAGGAGTGAGATTGTGTTTTTTTCCTTGGCTGCTTCACTGAAACCATTCAGTCTGCTTCTAAAACTTTCATGCCTTTCATGTAGGGCAAGAACTCAAGCTTACATGGCAAATAGTAAGAGGGTGTGAGTTTCCTAGACTCAGTTGGGAGCTATCGCCTGCCTGGCTACTCCTCACAGAGGAGAAGCTGCATTGAGCTTTGGGGTTTGGCCCTGCGTTGCTGCCTCCATCCCATTGCAAGATGTGGCGACTTCAAAGCACAGCTCGTTCTATCCACCACGCTCCTTGGTCTAATAAAGAATTGGAACAGTCTCACGCTAGGGCCTTTTACCTGGGATGAGCCTATTAACTCTCTGCTAGGCTCAGCTCAGGGCTTATTTATTTGTTTGATACACGAGACTAGAAAGGACCCCTCGAGTCATTGTATTCAGTCTCCTGCCTTACGATACTTGACATCCTTGTCCAAGACCTTTACCTCACATTCCATCTGACTTCTAGTGCATCACCTACAACTTCTTTCTCTTCTTCACAATCTCTTCTGTAAATGTTAGTTACAATCCATTGCCCTGCACAAAGGGTCCCTAGACATCACCAGAGCCCCTAAGCAGAATAGGTAGTATTACCTCTCATTCCCATTGTGGAGGATATTGGCTTTCATGCTTAAGAGGGAAAAGAATAATTCTATATGTACAGCATTCCTTGGTTCCATGCTGAGGGGATAGTGGGTACAGTAAAGCTTGATTACAGCAGACAATAGTATCTTTTGGGAACATCATGCACCCTGATGTACCCCATTTTCATTCTAGTTAGGTAACAGGGTATTTGCAAGAGCAGGTACTGTGGCCTGAGAGCTTCTCAGGATGCAGGTGAATGGAAGGCATCCTCATGACAACGTGACAAGTCCAGGTGAATCACGACAGAGACTCAGAAGCAACTTCCTTTCTGCACATGACAAAAGGGAGTTTCTCAGGAAGACTTCCACATCCATCTGCAAAATCATCCCCATTCTTTTTCCCTTGATGATCTCAGCCTGCTCTTCTTTCTCCTCTGACAGCTCTTGCCTCCAGCCACTCTGTTGGAGGCTGATATTTTCCTGAGAAGCCCGATTTCTTCTCAAGTGCCTTTGCACTGAAACCAAGACTTGAAGGGGAGCCTCAGGAGAGGGAGGGAGCTAAGTATGACACATTCAAGCTATAGTGAAGTGACACATTCATCACAGCGAATGGGGGCCCACATGGCACCCCAACTGTATGCTGCCCCACTGCCTGTTTCCCAGCTGACTCTGCTGGAGTTTCCCCCCTGCTCCCCTCCCCACATTTCTGATGGTGTCACTCCAAGCAAAGTGGCTGATCTGATTGGCGAGAGAACACGAGGGGTGTCAGAGAAGGTGCTCACAGACATTTCTTGGCTGCCTCAAGGAAATAAAGGCCATTGCTGAGCCTGTCAAAATGATTAATCGCTTACAGGGAATGAGGGGGAGGAGGGAGAGGGAGGGAAAAGGAAGGGGAGGAAGGAGAAGAGAAAGACAGATGGGATGGGGAGAGTTATAAACAAACAGCAAAAGCAGGAGACACAGGATTGCCTCTGTGCTGGGGAGGAATTGGAAGCAAGAGGCCCCAAGCTGTGCTTGGAGTGAACTGGTGGCAGATGAATGGGTCCTTCATAGCCCTCAATTCCACTTGGAGATTCCTTCCTCAGGTGCGTACCACTCCCAAACACAGGCTCAAAGAGCACTAA
Organism: Corvus kubaryi; assembly: GCF_017639235.1. Lineage (NCBI taxonomy): Eukaryota > Metazoa > Chordata > Aves > Passeriformes > Corvidae > Corvus > Corvus kubaryi. The sequence goes on from NW_024580672.1 coordinate 5,299,214, forward strand.
GGTCTGCTCCACTAGAGTACTGTCAGACCTGACAGCCCAAGTAACATGGCCCTGTGACGCCCCAGTTCTACAAATCTCTGCAGTTCCCATGAACTGACAGACCAGAAGCTTATTACCTCAAATGCCAAGCAAGGCCTTGCCTCCAGCTCCACAGCCTGTAGTGGCTGGCATTTGACCCAAATACCCACCAGTAGCAGTAATTCTTTGCTGCCAGAAGGATTTGAACCCGATGAAACACAGATGGTTAGGAGCAGCTTCTGAATGTCAGAGGTCCTGGCAGGGGAACTTGCAGCAGAATCAGCCCATTGCCTGTGGTACTAATCTCTTCCACAGAAACCACCCCCTTGGATGCTATTATAACCCTGTGTACCCTCTCTGTGGGCACAGGGACTGTCCTTTTATAGAAGCAAATTATTTGACCTCACCCCTTTAGCTGCTTTCAGCTCAGCTCGAGCCCTCACACTGGATGAGGCCAGCAGTGCTTAAGCAGCTCAGGGAGCACAGAGCATGCAGCAGATCCTGTAACACAGATTACCTTCACCCAGGAGAGCATACACTTGCCTCCCTTCCTGGCTTCCTGAGAGGTTAAGTCACATCCAAAGGTCCTCCCCATCAAAGCATTCAACAGCAAACGCTGACTATTCAGGAAAAAAAAAACCACAGCTGACACTGAGATGAAAGTCACACTTGTGCTCCTGCCATCCAGTACAGTGACATTTCCTACAGCAAGGGCAATGCCCTGCCATGTCAAAGTCTGGGATTGCTCAGGGTTTGCTGCAAGTTTGTGAAGTGAATTCTGACCCACTACACCACAACCTACCTTCCCCTCTACAAAGAGCATGAGGTGCACTCCTCCAAATGTAAACACACATTTTAAATGTTGCTGAGAATGAGAAGCAGCCCTCCTCTTGTGTTCAAGAGGGGATAGAAGTCACTACCAGACATATCTCCCCATCCTAAGCAATGTGACCAGTGATTCTCCTAACTTCTGTCATTATGAGCTCTGGATGAAAAGCCGTGTTAGATCCTGTCCTGATCTATTTTCTCTTTCATTTGAGTTCCTGTGGTGAACACCAGCCATGGGAAGAGGCTGAAAACCCAAGCTGGTGTCATTTGTCAGAGCTCAGAGCCAGCTGGGAATGAGGCAACATGGCTTCAGCTCTCCCCTTTGTATCTGCTTTGATTTCCAGTCACAGAAAGAATAATCACCCTGATGGAGACCTTCACCCCAAGTAAATGACCCAGCCTTGCAAAGACAGGAATTGCCACTGAAATCAATGGATCCAGTAAGCTTAAGTCTTCAGATGAACCAACCAACACTGTATGCCCCACAAATAGTCTGTCATACCCCCTCCCAAGCTAGAGCTGTTGATTGCATCAGAGGCAATGCCTCTTCATGCAAACTATACCAAAATATTGTTTAGCCTGACAAGACCATGAATGACAGCTGTAGGAAAAACAGGTAACATAGATGTCATATGTACTGATAATTTGATCAAAGTCCACAAAACCCAAACAAATGCATATACTGGATTGTGCATCACTGGATGATGAGGTAAGACAGCAAATGACAGACACAGAGAAGTCACCACTGCATTTTCTTTACCTGTCATGCAGTCCATCAGGTTCCTTCTTGCTCTTGTAGAAAATGACATTATCAGGAAAAGAGCCTGAAACTGCTTTCATGTTGCCCATCCTAAGCTTTCTGCATGCCAGTCAAGGTCCCTGCCTGCTCTATTCCACACGAGAAACTGCATGCAAGAAGTGGAGAGACAGAAAATTTAAGACATAATTTCCGTGTAATTTGCTGTCAGTTTGTGGCCAGGCACTGAGATGGAAGTGCAAGGTGTCAGTAGGGGAAGGACTGCTCTCCCAGATATGCTCTCTCCCTTACTAAGTAGGTATCTGAGAATCACTGAACAGGACTGGAAGGATTTTGCCTCGCTGCCGTCCTCCCCAAGCTTTCCAACCCAGCCAAAACCCTGTTTGCTGCCCTGTACCTAGGCAGAGAGGGCTCTGTGGAGCAACAGGAACACTTAGTTATGCATCTTGTGGACTTCACTGTGGCTCTGGTGGCTGCCTCCATTGTTTGTGGGATATTCTCCCCCCCTTCCCTCCTTCTAACAAAGATTCTGATTAATGATCGCTCATTCCTAATTGTCAAATTTCTTTTCCTTCATCCTGTGTCTAATCACCAGTGACAGAAGCCATTACGCAAATGAGAGCAGACGACTTCCCACAACTGTTCTCGTTGGTAAAAGCCTTGTAATTTAAAGCTCTGATTTGTAGAGGAAAGCTGCGTTTCCCCAAGGCGTCCAGGCATCTGTTCCACTTACACTCCAAGAGCCTCGACTTCCGCTCCCTCCCCCCACAATTAGTCCTCTGCTTGCAACAAATATTTGACTTTTCAAGGCAGTATTTAGAACTTACTTTGCATGTGTTTGTCACAGTAACAGCATCTTTCCCTTTCCTTCTAGGCAGCACCAATGCAGAGAACTGCCCAGGAAAGATGGTGGCTTCAGGGCTTCCAAGGACATTGATGGGAGAGGTGCTTTCTGTTCCAAAACAGGAACAGAAAGTGAAAACCATAAGCAAGAGTGCAAGGAAGCTCCTCACACACAGGTGGCAGAGATGCATTTCTCTAAGCATGAAAACACATGAGCAAAGGCAGTACCTCTGCTGCAGTTGCTGCTCTGCTTCCACAGCTGAGACCATGCATCAGCAAAGGCCTGCCAGGAGACTGTTGAGACCCTGTGTGCACTACCCCCATTCTAGGGCTTTAAGGCACAGTTGATTGTGTTCAAGGTCAGCTTGGTCATTGGTAAGAACCGTTGCAAACAAAAGAAGTCTCAGCCCAGGCCTGCCCCTCTCTCTCTCTCAAGAGCTGCTTTGATGCCAAGGGTGTCCCCCTTCCCCCCCAGAGTTAGACTGCCCCTGCACTGCAGCTGTGCCTGATAACTCCTCAAACCTGGCCTGATCCTCACCTCTTGGCTTTACCTTAGAGGTGATTTATCACTCCAAATTTCCCTAAGCTGAGCATGACCCTGATCAACAAGGGGGTGAACAAGTGCATCAGTTCAAAAACCCATGCACTTCTCTTTACACAGGCAAGATCCTGCATCCGTGATTTACAAGGATTAAGAATTCTCTTTAGAAGAATCCCACTTTTTAAGGAAAAGGGACATGAGGAGAAAAAAAAAAAAAAAAGAGAAGAAAGGTATTAAGGGACCTAAGTTAATAAAAGAACACAAGAAAAAGACTACAAATACAAGTGAAAAATCTTGGACTCTGACCTAGTTTTCAAATGAGAGTTCTCATCCCTCAGTTTCCTCTGCTCTTTGCACAACCTGAAACATTTCTGAGCATTGTGACACCAGCTGTATGTTACCCAAGAGGCAAGTGCAGAGCAGAAAGACTACAGGATCAGACATAGCAGATCTCAAAGTTCAGTGGAACAGAAGCAAGGGTGTTCAGATGATGATCCCAGCAGGCACAGCATGGAAGGGTGAGCACCCACAGTCAGACTTTCTGCACCTGGCTTTCATACTCCCTTCACATTTGCCCCGTCCCCCAAGGGTGCGAGGAGAGAATGCCATTTCGGGCAGCCCAGGCTGAGACATCTCTCTCTCTCTCTCCCACCACCCCAACATCTCTCACCTACTATTCAATTCTTCCCTATTTTATTACATCTTAGACATTTGTTCAGAATTAGTCAACATTTCACTAATGGTTAGATTCCAAGATTGCTGTAGAGTTAATATTGCCATAAAATAACCAGTGTCTACCAGGTAGAGAGGACTCCATCTCCCAAGGCTGCTAACATACAGCACAGGTACACACAGGAAGCTTGCCCCCAAAATCTCCTTGACAATTAATTGAGTTCATTAGGCCTGGTTATGTAGTTTGCTCCATCACCCAGTCAGTGACAAGAGTATGGTGACACCATTCAGGTCAGCAAGGAGAGGAATTTTTCCCTTCCCACCAGCTTTCCCTTTCAGGCTCATGCAAGTAGTATGGAGAAAGTTGTGAAGACACACAATAATGCAACAGCTTTCACCAGCGAGGAACACAAGTGGAGTTGTCAGAAGGGCTGAAAGGTAGCTTTATACGCACATGTCCTTATGGAGCTCTTCTACACAGCCACTCACAAAATAAAAGCCACACCATTCTGTTGTTCAACATTGGTTGTATTTAAGAACTACACTTCAGAAGGTACCATGTGTTTGTCACACCCCACCCCCTGCACACACACCCCTAGCAGAGAACACACAGCTTCCCAATACCATGGCAAGGGGCATTGAAAGCACAAGGTGAAAAGGGAAGGCGGGGGAGTCAGTCCATCAGTGCATTGTAAATGAGCTTTCACAAAGTCAAGTGCAGCAAAACCTCTTCAGACACTTTAAAAGTTAGACCTTTGGCAAATAAAAGAAAAAAAAAAGGATCCTAAAGTTCTCTAAGTACCATTCTCTCTCCACATGGGATATGAATTCCCACCCTGAGCTTCAAGAGTTGATGGTGTCTAACAAGCAGTACTGAGGACCACCATGTGCTGAATAAATAGCACAGAAATGGGATTTCATCTGAGCATCTTTGACCAAAGGGCACGTGCCCAAGATTCCTGGGAAGGCCTTGCTTTTGGCCAGTCAGGAGCTTAGCCTTCTTCCCCAGTTGTCCAAAGGCTGAGCATTGATAAGCATCCAGCTGAGTGACCTTCGTCTGGATCTAAGCACAGCTCTGGAGAGCCTGCAACATGGCAATCAGACTACTCAGTGACACATGCTTCTTGAACAAGGACCCTGTAGCTGCCAATTACACTTCATTTATTCTGACCAGTAAAGTAGCCAGAAAACTTGCCTCAGGACCTCCTGTTTGAGAAGCCTTTCACCTTTGTGAAAGACAAGCCCACTGCAAGTGGTGCATGAGCTGCCCCAGCAAAAGATGGGACCTGAGGCCAAAGATGGAGCACTTCTCAAGTAGCATGTTACACTTTTATCAGAACCCACATCAGAACAAGCCCAGCACAACAGGCAAAACACTGGGAAGTCTCAACAACACAAATTCTCCACTTTCTGGGATGAGATACATGGGCTATGAAACAGCTTCTTCCACCTCTAGCTCTTGGGACCCATTACAACCGCATCAAAAATACAAGACCTTTGCACCACCCCCCAAACAAGGGACAGCAGTGCAGCACACCTCAGGGAATAAAAAGCCAGCTTCCACATGAGCCTAAGGCTTCTGCATGGAAGAGGAGGAAAGCAAAATTATTCTTCAGAGTGATTACTGAGGACTCAAACAGAGACTTATCTGGTTCCTGTGCTCTGGTCTTGTCACTTCCCAGTCTGTCATGTCAAGTCCCAGAACACAAAAAGGATCAAGATAAACTTAATCACATTTAAACAAAAAGTCCTGAACTCTTTCACGTAACTGTACAAGGAAGAGAACCACACACTGGCATGGATTTATCTGTTGGACAGGAGCCACACAAAATCACACAAACGTGCGCAGCCACACACACTTGAGTTCTTGCAGTTTCAGTAAAAAGGGCACTTTCCTGTGTTAGTCTGAGGAGCCAGTACCCCTGCTGGGGAGAAGTGAGGCTCTGTACCTATTTGACACTGTGTTTTGACAGCTGAGCTCAGCATCCGTTGGAAATTTAATTTAAAAATGTGGCTTAATCATTCAAGACTTGGAGAGTGCCCTGGCATTTATGCATCTCCCTTCATAATGCTACATCCCCTTTTAACCACACTGCAGCTTCAGAAGAGCAGGAGAGAAGCCTTCACTCCCCAGAAAAAGCTGTCAGAAAGGAGATTTATCTAGACTCATACAAGACAGATGTTATTTGGAGAGCATTGGATTTGGTGCTCACACACTAGATAAATTCATTCTGATCTCTACCCTGCACTACATCCAAAGTGTAGGTGTCTTAGGTTGAACTAACTGAATCATTCGTCCAGTTGCTCAACACACACAGGCCATCTCACATGTTCATTTCCATTAATACGAAAAGGTGCCAGAGCTGAGCAGGGACAGGTCCTCTAACAACAGAGGACTGCGAAACCTAACATTTCCCACCCTGTATCTACTGCAGGCACCAACACACAAACCCAGCCAGGAGGTCCAAGCCCCATGAGGCTGAGGAAACAATATTGCTCCTGGTTATCCTTCAAGCTCTTCTTCATATGCCTGAAAACCCTGAAGTAACACATCCGAGCGCCAGAAGCCATGCTCCTTGTGGCAAACAGGGCAGAGGGAAGAAAATAAACAAGTTAGTGAGCACGAATCCAGCTTCCAATAAGTGCAGACTCTTTCTTGGGAGGTTCAGTTAGATGAGAGTGGAGGATGAATAGGGTACTAATGGTTTTGCAGTTCCAGTAGCCCCTTTATTGTAGTGGGGGCCGGGATAGGCCAGGAAACCCATCAGTCTGTTAAGTGCTGCGTGCAATACTAGCGCTCAGTATCTTCCATTGCTTGTGAACAAAGCAGCTCCAACATCAGCCACGGGCACCAGGCATTAGTCATACCGGCCCTTAATCATCATATTCAACAAGGGACCCACCTGTTAAAAGCAAAAACAGATCATTAGCCAGGACAGTTACACACAAATGGCAGTGCAGAGCCTGCTCCCTCTGCATCACAGAGCCCAAGATACACTTAATCACTTCCAAAGTAGCGATAAAACACTGGGACACCCACAAACACATTCTTAAAATACCCTATCAAAATTGCAGGGTTCTCTGCCAACAACCGACTTCAAGCGACACCAAAACATTCCATCCAGGGTGGAAACATCCTTGAAACATTTTTACTTCCCACACAGCATTTGTGATTTCTAAGTAAACGCTATTAAAGGGAGCCAATAGTCATCAGGAGTTGCTTTTTTCAGGGCAGAGAAGGAACATTCTCACTCACTGAATCCTCTCTGGTCCTTGGGGTCAGTAAGAAGGGGAGCTAGGACTGATGATTTTGCTAAAGTTTTTTTTTCAGTCAAGACCACTTCCACATCTCAGCACTGCCTAATCACAGAGGGAAATTCAGCATGCTATGGCAGTAAAATAATCTCATGGGAGAGGCTAAAGAGGAGTTTCTGAACAGTGGTAAGGATTATGGACCATGGAAACATTTCTATCCTCAACCCCCATTTCCACTTTCAGATGATCAGATCTTTAAAGGCATACTCTTAGTACCTCAAGTCTTTTAGACTTAGTACCTCAGGGGTTTTTTTTACATGTACCAGTTGGTTAAGATTGCAAAGAATTCAGAGATGAGCAAGACACATGTTGAAGAAGAAGCACAGGACTTAATAGAGGAGATTTCTGTTATTTACGAGACTTGGATTCAACAGGTAAAAGAGTTTCCTTTTTATTGCAAATAATGGGTATCATTGCTGCACAGAAGGCTAAGAAGTGTTTGGGAACAACATTTTCCTGGCAGTGCCCAAAGCCAAAGTACACTTTTTCCCACATACAAGAACAACTACTTCATTGTAGTGGTCCTTTCCAGAATTGTAATTTTAAGAGCTTGCCTTTTTGTAAGTAAATGACCTTCTGAAGACTAGAGGAAGAACCATGCATAGCAAAAGAGCAATCCTGCTTTCTCCCACCCTCACTGTGGCACCTGCAGAGCCAAGTAGCTGTCATCTCAAGTTTTGCATTATGCCTTAACGATTTCAACAGCAGTGACCACATGGTTCTTTTCCATACCTCCTGTGGATTTCCTAAGGCTTCTCCCAGCATCTTCTCAATGTTCCTCATTATCGCCACTTTCTGATGAGCCTTTAATGGATACTCAATTCTCTTTGGGGTTGGGGCACCCTGAAATACCAAAATGAGCTCATTTGCATGCTTCCTGTATTGGCAGCTTGTTCCACCTTCTCCCAGTCACCCAGTTCTTCACATACACAACTCAAAAGAGGAAAAAGTAGCTTCCAGAAGCAAAGGACTTGGTGCCATGAAGTTCTCATATTGACAAAGTGTGCCAATACATCTCTACCTGAAAAAACCCTCTGGGATGGAGCTATCCAAGCTGTGCTGGAAGGTGCTTATACTCACTTTGTACCAGAAGTTCACAGTGATGGTAATCCCTCCATTCAGGAGAGACTCAATGTGGTGCCACCTGCATGGAAATCACACAAAAAAAAAGAAAAGAAACTATTGCTGTAGCTTATAGTGAAATACCTTGGATGATGAATTCAAACAGCACTAGACAAGCCTTGCCCTATACCTCCCTCATCAAGACCTCAAAACTTCTGGAAAGCTCTCCTTATTTAAATATAGATCTTTTTCTCACACATGTTATTGAGTACACGTACAATTAATGCGGTGTCAGGGAGAATTACTGTTCCCATCCAACAGACAGGAATTAGAAACATACCGGTCCAAGATATCACAGAAAATATCATGGTTGCTGGAGAAGTCAAAACAAAATACTCTAAGAGCCAAACCAACACTAATTAGCAGGAAACCTTTTAAACCTCTGTTTTTTATCACGGTGCACTCCTGCCATCGTTCTTACCAGTACATAGGTATGTACAGCACGTCCCCAGGACCCACCACCGTCTCATAGCCAACCACATTCCGGAAGTTCGGAAACTTCTCATAGTCAGGATTGTCAAAGTCCACCTAATAGAAGAAAACATCAAGAAACTCAGAAGAACTTCCTGCAATAACAGTCCTCACTATTGGCTCTCAGTGTCAAATCATCCTGGTCTTCCCTACATGGCTTTTACACTCCCATTTGTATCTTAACTTCATTGCGAGGTCCTGCAGTACCCTCCAAGTACTATTTAGGTAGGAATCTTGCAATTTGTCTGTCAGCAAACCTGTGTTTGACCAAGTGATCAATGAAACAGAACAGAGAAGGCAGCAACTGCAGCCCCGTTGTGCTATCAGTAAGAAGATTTTTATGGCCCTAGCACTTGCGAGTTGGGACCAGACACAAACAGAAAACCACCAGTCCATCCACCAACGCAGCCACCACTTAACAGATCTGAACAGAGGTTTTGCAAAAGCTCAGCAAGTGTTTTGCAGCTTTAACTCCACTGCAGCTTCCTCCCACCTAGCATCTTTACAAATGCCCATTTCTGGCATGGAGCAGAGAAAAGATCTGCTACTCTCACCTGGCTCTGTCTGTCGCACGGATGGTGCACAGGATAAGGGTAGAGGCATTCAAACTGATCAGGAGGAAACAGGATACACCTCTTGTAACCCTTAATCTGAGCAAAGAAGTTCTGTTGCTCATCATAATGAGCTGGTGTCACATTCCCTACACAGAGAGAAAAGATAATCAAGACACTCTCATGTACAGGTATGAAAGAGAGAAGCAAGTTACATTCCTTGCTAAAGACAGAAAATACACTCCCACATATTCAGAAACTAAACAAGGAAAATGACTACAGGAATGTTACAAACTGATCACACTATCAGTCAGCCTTTATTGAGCTGTTGCTACTCCACTTAATTTCCATTCTAAATCCATATTCAGCAACTTATGCTCTACAGGATAAGGATTTCCAGCTTGTTCCAATGAACAGCAGATGGTGAATGTTGACAGGAAGCTTCTTCATAAAACACTTTGTTTAAATGAGAAGTTGTGGAACGGACTATCAAAAATTATTAGTCTAGAGAAAAGGAGCTTAACAGTCAGATTTGGAAAAAAGTCTTAGAAGTTTTGCAAGAAAACAAGTAAACAATCTCTCTCACCAGAGCTCCCAATAGCACCCGCTCAAGTCTGATTAACAGTGCTTGACTGTTGCCACTAGATCTTAAATTTAATCAAATCTTTAAATACAATGGGGCATTTTGTACCCCTCACAACTGCTTCCCAGGCTGTTTGCCAATTCAGATATTACTCTCTTGGCTTGCAAGAATTAAGATAACAGTTAACCCCGTAACTTCATTAAATAGATCATACAATCACATGCTGCTGTAAAGACATTCCTTTTTCTAGCACATGCTGGCTCAAGACAATTCTTTGGTTCTTGTGCAAAACCTATTAATAGGATTTTAGTGATTATATGGCCTGTAAGGAAGTGATGGTCCACTGTTTTTATAATAAGTTCTCTCAGCTACTAAAACAAGTGGCAAAGACAAACTACTGTAGATTGCATATGACTTGCTGCAAAAGGGAAAAAACATCCAAGTTGTGTAATTGAACAATTATAATTAGATATGTTGGCCACATTGATTATAGGCCCTCCCACTTCACAAAATGGTGTACATTTCTTACCCAGTTACTGAGACTACTTTCTAAAAGAACGTTCTCCTTGCAAACAGGCTAGTGGTACCTCTGTCTTCTAAGGCACCTGCCTCTAAGTCAGGCTCCACATGGATTTGCAATTCTATTCTACCCAGATACTTTTAGAATTTACCCATCTTCAACATTCCCACTGTTCTCTAGCCTTTCAAGACAAAAACGTCAGGTCTTAATGAAAAGAGAATTCCTCCTCACAGTGCACCAGCTCCAATAAGAAAAAAGGCTTCACAAAATAATCAGATTTCCTCCTGGGCAGACATTGGACATACTCAGAAAAGCCCAGAAGTCTAACGCTGGTCAAATTGCAAACCTTTCTGCATTTTTAATCTGCAGACTCCAAGATTTTTAAATCTACAGCACCTGAAGCATGCAAACAGTAAAAGGTCCCAGGATATGATTAGCAGTTACTGGAAACACAGTCCCACAAGCATCACACAGAGCCTTTCCACAGGCACATTACATTCAGGCATTTACAGTACATGCCTGGCAAGATACAGGCTATGCCTTTCCTTGTTTCCTCTTTATAACCCAAGTTAAATTGTGACATCAGTCCCCTCCCAACCCAAAGCTTTAAACTACCTCCTCTGAAGGAACACATAGAAACTAGGGGAAAATCCATTTGAAAGACCTTCTGGAACTGAAATATGGAACTGCTGACCCAATCTTCTCCCTTTCCTCTCCAATCTGAGGAAGCTATTTACCTTCCATGCCAATAAGAAGCAAGTTAGAAGTCAGTTGACCCCAGCCACGTTTCCCTTGCTGCTTGTTAATCCAGTTCCAGTTGAAGCCAAGGAAATCCACCACAATCTTCCTTCCAACTGTGTCATTCAGTGTTTGCTGTAGATATAGCCTGAATCGTCCAAGAGACAAGCAGAAATTAGGTATTAAGCTCTGTCATGAACACAGACATACATACCTCTGTCTCTTCAGAAAGATTTCAAAACAGAGACGTACTTCCTAGAGATTCCGCTCTATCACTACACACCTTAAATACCTGTGGAAGGAAACAGTTTCAAAAAGTCCCCAAACTTTGCAGAAAGGTTCCCAGTACAGAATAGAACAGAAATCAGTTCAGCTTGAACGATTACAAGAGAAAAAGATAATTTTAATCCAGAACAACCCTCTTGCAGGGCAGGAGGGGGAAACTCTAAACGGACTGGCCATCATCAAATATCAAATTATGTTCATGTCTAATCCCTAGATGAATGCCACCCCTTCTAACTAACCTGCAACATCAATTACCTCTTCCAGCAGAAGTACATGAGGCAAAAAGAGGACTCAGGAGAGCCTGCACATTTCAGTATCAAGTTACTTAAAGCCATGTTTACATTTAGACATAGAGGATCAGAGGAATCAAGCATCTGTAACAACAGTCATAGTATTACAGACTACTGTCTGCAATGCTGGAAGAAAACGCATTTTTAAGAGTAAGGACTGCCTTCTCTCTTGGAACAAACACACTCAAAGCTGAGAAAAGAGAAAGGTACAGATGACAAGTGGGCATGGGTACAGTGTTGCTTCCAATTAAGACACAATTAAGCATCTGTAAGTCTTTTTAGAGGGCTGCAACTGAAAACACTAACTGAGGGTTTAAGTACAGCTGGTGATAGTTATATTCCATGTCCACCTGAAAGTCCTCTCAGTAACTTACAGCTCTGTTAGTGGCACAGGCCATCACCACCAGTACACAGCACATGCACAACCTGGCCTCGTATTTCCCAAAGAGCGTTAGCTCCAACTGCCTTGGGATTCTGTGGGAAAGCCTGAATGTCATAGCCTGTACCTTTTTATCAGATAACAAGCTTCTCTACCAATACCACAGTCTGCCAAAAGAAAGTGAAGCTTAATTCTTTCTCTATACAAACACTGCCTCACACAGAGGAGGGGGAAAAAAAAAAAATTCCTGCAGCCAGCGTGAACAGTTTTTTTGGTATGACTTTTTTAATCAGGTAACAAGGCTGATGTCAACTAGAAGCCCTGCAGGAAAAGCAAGGCTAATAAAGTGAAACAAACAAACAGTTTAAAAAGTTCAAGACACTTTAATCATCAACACTCACTGAAGAGAAACTTAGCCCCTACTTAGGCCTGAAGAAACAGAGAAACCTCCACACTCCATATATCGCTTACCTCTCAGCACTCCCTTTTTGTTGTATTTCTTTGAGTCTGTCCACAAACTCGGCAAACTTCATCTCTTCCCTACTTGACTTGGGTTTGAAGTTCTTAAAATTGGCCATTTTCTTCTCATCGTAGTACAAAAACTTGTGTGTGCTGGCACTGTACACTGAGAAGTCCCCATTACCAATGTTTTCCTGGAGGTAGTCCAGGTCCCATTTCAGAGCAGGATAAACCAGATTTGTATCTGTCAGCACCACCGGCTCCTGGAGAGAAACAGGAAGTTTATTGATTCAAGGACCACTTGAACTTAAGGAACACATTCACTATTGCACCCACACGACCTCCCTTTCAAAATGGGGAATTGGAAAAGGCATTTGAAGTAAACAGATACCTTGTTCTGGGGAGAAAAACAAACAAGATATGATAGAAAGTTCTAAGAAAGTGGTGGCCTGGGGTTACAGCAAGCTCCTGGTAGCAGTGGGACAGATGGCACTATCTACTCAGCCCATCTCTATCAGCGAGATCAGACAAACATTAGCTGGCAACACTTCTGGGCCTGCTTGGTCCTGCCATGTAGCCAGGAGACACAGTAGATTCTGGCTGGTCACTTCCAGCTTCAGCTGTGAAGGGGTAAATGCCAGCAAGAAGATACCTCTGAATCCAGAAATAGAACTCATCTCTGTTCTCAGAGGATTGCAAATAACCAGCCATCAAAAAACCATCTCTTCTACAGCAAAAAAAGAACCATTACAAAAGGAACACAAAGGACATCGCCTACCTCCTCATCTACCAGCAGTAAGCAACCTAACCAAGGATGGCAGTGCTGCGTTCCCAAACTGTGCATGCACAACGTCCCTTCTTGAAGACTTTTCTTAAAAAACCCAACTACCAAACCTACCAAAGCAAGACTGAGCTGGTACAGAACCAATACAAGAGCCACCACTGCAAAGCAACCTTTACACCTGTGGCTGCTCGTACTAAAAAACAACCAATACGTGTCCATGGTTTTACACAACGTTCCAACGACTTCCATCCCGACAACAAAGGGCTTAAAACAAACTTTTCCTGCAAATTTCACAACTCAACGCTGTAGTGTCGAAGAAAACTGTCCACTACAGCAAAGAGGAGCGGGACAGCGGCTACAACGGAGACAACGCGGTACCCCGGAGGGACAGGGCCGGGATGAGGAGGTGACTGCGCCCGGGACCCCCCTCACCTCGTTCTCGATGAGCTCCTCGGCGCGGGGGTCGCTGTGTCTGAGCCGCGGGATGGGCCGCGTCTCGAAGGAGTAGTGGCGGAACTGGGAGTCGCTCCAGCCGGGCCCTGCCGCCACTGCCGGGCCCTCCCGGCAGCCCGCGGCCGCCGCCGAGGAGGAGCAGGAGGAGGAGGAGGAAGAAGAAGAAGAAGAGGAGGAAGAGGAGGAGGAGGAGGAGGAGGAGGAGGAGGAGGACGAGGCCGCCGCCATCGCCGCCTCCGCCGGAGAACCCGGACCGAGGAAGCCAGAAGCGGAAGCTGCGCACCCACGGCAACGCCGGAAGCGGAGGGCGGAGGCGGAGGGCAGAGGACCATAGAGAGGGAGGGAGGGAGCGGCGGCGGCGGCGGCGGGAGCGCTCCCGCGCGGGCGGAGACTGCAGGGGGCTCCGCTGCCCTTCGCCTCCTGTCCCTTTCCAAGGCTCTCGGACATCCCTGGGAGCTGGGAGCACAGGCGGGTGAAAGACCCACTACAGAGAACAGAAAGGATCGTCTCGTTGCCGGGCCCCGTGCCTCCCCGCGTGCCTGCAGCCTGCAGCCCCTTCCCCTCAAGGGCAGCGAACCGGGCGCAAGCGCTGCCTCTCGGGCATTTCCATTGCCCTGATGGAAACAGCGCTGCCCGCTGCCTCAGTCTGCCTGCGGGAAATGTACTGCGCAGCTCTGCGCCCGAAAACGACAAGGTTAATTAACACTTGCTACGAAAAAAAATGTGTAGCACTGCCTGGTGCAACTAACACCCAGCTTGTGATAGCGACTACATCATTTTAGCAGGATTTCATGAACTGTGTGACTGAAGCTGGAGCTGTTGAATTATTTTCTTGTTGTATGTTTGTTATGTGAGATAGAGTCTACATTTGGCTTTTAATCTGCAAACAGCAAGAATGATGATCGCTATTTCCCAAGAACGCATGCCACATTAGGCATCAGCTCTGGAGAAAATTTTGGTCTCTGGCATTCAGTGGCTTTCACCTTACAGTAGCTGGGATTTGTTCTTCTGCCTGCACAAAACTTTGCGTTCATGAGAATAATGCAATTTCCATTTGTCCTTGAAAAATTTATTAATACACTTAGTTGCTAGGGAAATGAATGCCCACTCACCTTTTAAATCTGCTGTACAGGTTAACAAGAAATTTTACAGTGTGTTTGCAAATATATTTGGGTGCTTATGAAACTTGAAACACAGCTGTGGAAAACTCAAACATAATTCAGAAAATAAATACCCAGTGCTGAAGACCTGATGTAAGAAGCAGCTGACCACAATCCAAGCCTGCAGTGAGGCCTGAGCCCAAGTCAATGGGAACCAAAGGTCCCCACTTCCCGTGCTGTCCCCACACTGCTGTAGGCTGCAGAGGTGGGACAAGCACCAAATGCTGCTCCATGGAAAACAGCAGCAGCATCTGCAGTGGAAGGTTGGACTCTTGGGTTAATAACTTTATTAGATAACGGAGTAACTTCACTGCATACTCGTTTGTAAGAGAGTTGGCTGAATTAAGACACCATCCCTAAAATGACATCAGTAGGCCTTTCTTTGGGATAAGTGAAAGGATCCTGTTCTTTGTCTGCAACAAAGCCCCCATCTCAGGCATGCTGTATCTCATATATTTTTGTGGTTCATCACTATCTTCATTCAATTATTAGGTTTACAATTAATGTTGTTATTAGAAGGAATGGCTTTAATGACAAATTGTCTGTGATAGTTTTCGAGCTGCAAAGGTTTATAATGTAAATCTTTATAGAGACATTACCCATTACGGCTGATGTGAATAACTGAAGGAAAATGAGTTCAACTACCACAGAGTTTACATAATGAAGTAAACTGCAAAATCCTTTAATGCTCATATTGATTTTATTTACAATAATACATTGCTTACATTTGAAGAATCACATTGCTAAATTAACATGCCATTTCTGCGGTCCACCTTCCCCTGGCTCCATGGAGATAAGACGATTCCATTTGGGTATTGACTTTAATAATATTGATACTGATACAAAGAAGGCGATTTGCATAACGCCGCCGGGCACGGCATCGATCCGATTGAGCATTGATCCGGCTGCTCCGCAGGAGGCTCCCCGCGTCTGGAAGGCAGTACCTGCCATAAATTTCCATTGTCCCGCTTCAGACGATGGCAGACAGAGCACCGATGCCTTCTCCGTCCATTAACCTCGTGTCAGTATTACAATAACAGCGGCCAGATAACTCAGGCCCCGGCGGGGACCGCTGCCCGCAGCGGAGACAGCCCCGGGCGGCCGCGCCCCCCG
>NW_024580672.1:5320095-5424231 GCF_017639235.1 Corvus kubaryi
GACACCGAGACGGGGCAGGGGCCGGGGGCTGCCCCTGCCCTGCCGCACCCCTGTCCCCCCAGCGCAGGGCTGCTGTGCTGCCCTGCCCGTCTCGCTGTCGAGACTCCGCTCCCAGGTCCCATGGCACCGTTTGTTCTCCGCCGGCTGGCAGGCAGCGGGCGGGGAACGGCCGAGGGAGCTCAGCTGTGTGACCTGGGCCGCGGAGAGGCCTCTGGCGTAGCCCAGAGCCTGTGTCTGACACCCGTGTCCGAGGTTAACGCTTTCCTCCTAGACCCTTGCTCTTTTTCACCATCCCACCGTGTAATGCTGTTGTGCAGACAAACACACGTGAGACGCGTGTGCACTGCCATCTGAGCAGCACTGTGTAGTGGGCAACAGCTTCTGAAACTGCGCAGAGCACAAGAAGTTTCTTTACATACCATGGGAGCTGTCATGGAGGAATGTGCTGAGCCCTGCCCTGCAACAACCCCGCCTTGAACACACCAGTGATTAGCTGAGATTAGCTGAGTGTCTCTGTGCTTTCTGTAATCGGGGTTTATAATAAGCACATACGAGAACAGCTTGGCTATAGGGTGTTGGGGAGCTGTGGAAGGAGGGTGTCAGAACAATGCAAGCGGAAGGGGCAGTACAGAGATTTTAAATTGACACTGGGATGTGAAAACTGTAGGGACAGTTTGTGTCTTAACCATTGTGTCATGGTTGAGGGGTGTTTTTCAGGTCTTGGGGTGGCTGCTTGTCACCCGGGTGACCTTGGACAAATCTTTTTGTTCTGCCCAAGTTTCACTTTTAGCTAACTGGGGGGAGGTCAGCCTATCAGGTCCATTGTGTGCAGTGCTGGAAGTCCAATATCAGCAGGAACTGTTCAGAGAGGAATGGTTGGGTGTCCAGAGGCAGGAGGAGGACTGGGAAAGTCAGTGGGAGGGGAATTCTGATTGACAGTATTGGGGTGGTGCAAGAGAGAGAAGGCCTCTCTAGAGTGCTATTAGGGATAATAATCATGACAGCTTTGAGGGTCAGTTAGCTCATACAACAACCATAGTCTTATTATAATGTACTGTAAAGCTGTAAGTATTTCAGGTTAGCAAAGGTGAGGAATTTTTGCCTCTAACAGCATTGTTTGCATGGTCTATTGTGATTTGGGAATTTTCACTGTTTAGCTGCCTGCTCTCCATTTCTCAGTAGTGAGGTGTGCTCTGACCTGTCAGGTTTTGCTTTGCAGCCTGTTACCCTTTAATGTCTGTGCAGGAAGCCATGGCTGGGGAAACCTTTGGGGCTGAGATGCATTAATATATTAGATCTGTAATCGGATGGATGTCTGTAGAAGAACGATGAGGAATTGTCATGATTAATTAATTAGAGGTCCCGAGAAAAGCATGAGCTTTCTTGGAAGTCTTAGATGCTATTTTGAGAGACGACAGCAGGTGGCAACCTCTCCTTAAAAATTCTATTGTGGAAGAGTTCACTGCTTGCAAGTTTTTCTCAGGCAGCTGCAGGAGTTTGCTAAAGAAGGGCTTTTTCCCCGCGTTAAGGATTATGAGTCCTCTCTTGGATCCAGACACGCATAATGTATAGAAGGATCACTTCTCTAAAAGTAAGACTTAAATCAGGCTTTTTTATTTTCCCCTTGCAAACTCAAATCTCACTGACTTAAGAAGGAGATGCTGCTGTATCTCTGCAGATCCTCATTTGCAGTGGATGCGAACTGCTCGGATGTTCTTAAGAGATAGTGTGATACTGTGATCTTTTGGCTTCTTATGCCCCCTCTGTGGGCCTTCTCAAGTGTTGGAACTACTGCTGGTGTGCCTTTAGGGCCAGGGACACAGTGAACCTGTTCAATACCTATGATCCAGCACTTCCAGTTGTTCTGTTGACATTGAGCCACTCTAAATGGAGTATTGTTTGCTTTCCTCCATTTGGGTGGGCTACCATGACCAAGACACTTTACCTTCACATTCTATCCTGACTTAAGTTTGTGAAAAGAGAACAGTAATGATGCAGTAATTGACTTTCTTACGTAAAACACTCTATTGACAAGAGAATCCAAACAATTGATTAATACTGTTCCACACAAGTTTTGCAGCTTATCTTTATTTGCTCATTAAATGTAAATTATTTCAGCCATGCAGTCAGTCCAGCACAGAGGTAAGGAGGGGGAGCTTGTACCATTTACCCAAGTTTGCGATGGTTGCACTCTTCACTAATTCCTTACCAGTTAATTTCCTATAGGGAAGAGGTCTCTTGGCCATTGTCTGTTAATGTTCACAGGGAAGTTGCCCTCTCAAAAGTCAAGAAACAGTGAGGTCTGAGTGTACAGCCAGCTCCTACAACTGATGGATTGTAGCTGGAGGAGGAAGAGGCAAGAAAGGGACTGGTAAGGAACATACCAGCTGTCCTGCCCTCCACACTGGTGGAGTCAGGTAGAACCTTGTGCAATAGACTGTTGCTAGCAGATTCACCTGACTTCTGGGGATATTTTCATTCCCCTCTGCCAGTGAAGGGAGAAGACCTGGACAGGGTTCCTGCAGTAGTACAGGAGACATGAGTAGGTTCTGGAAAATCTTGAGAGATGCACTGCAGAGAGAATGTGGTGGACCACTAATGAATACTCCACAAAGTGTCTACTGGAAGATTGGAAAGTAAGCTTTAGAGTTTTGTTATGGTGATGAGATGACCTTACCAACTCTGTTCCTTTGGGGCATGAAGAAATAGTTGCACTTTTTTAACTGTTCAGAGTCTGTTGGGCCTTAACTAAGTTGGGATAAGCTTAATGTGAGAATAGCAGTTGGCAGTTTGAGCTCTGGGAGACACTGCTGCAGACTAACGCTAAAAAGCATTAAATAGATTCTAGTCAATCAGCATATACTAATAGTACACGGGCGAGAGAGAGGGGATGTCCTTAACTGACTGGTGGGGGAGAAGAAACCCTAAGAAGAGGTGTAGAATTATTAGCTGGGAGGTCCAAGCCCAAGAAGTAATGCTGACCAAACTTCCCTTGTGTGGACCTCAGGAGGCCGTAGTTTCTTACAAGCCCTGCATCTGAACAGAGGGCCATGTGATGCAGGTTGTGGTTTATGCAGTGTCAAGTAACCAGGATAGGTTAATCACAGCAAGCTGACAAGATGCAGAGGGTTTTGCTGTGCTGCCTGCTGACAGTTTTGCTTCATTCAGCATGATACCATCTGAGCGTACAGTTCTGTTTAGCTGGAGTTAAAAGACTGCAGTGCAGCCAAGCTCGAAAAGTTTAGGAACTGCTCATGAGAGTGACACCACTAGCCTGTGAATGCTATGTCCACACATCACTTACGATGCTTAGAAGGTCAGTTTGTGGTCAGCGATGGAGAGGTGCTGGGTGCTTTCTCCTCAGCAAGAATGGGATCCTATGCAGAAAAAGAATTATTTGTATTGTATTCAATTTTATTTATAATCAGTTTTGCAGCTTCCCAGCTGCCTGCTGTTGATGTTTGATTTTCAGTTAACCTGCTACATTGTTGGCCGACTAATCTCTATCTGGAGACATGGGGAAATTTTGTTCCCATTTTACAGGTGTCACTTGATCTATCCTGAGTAAATAAAAAGAATTGCTGTCAGCAGTGCTGAGATTGAAACTCCGTAGTTACTTGTGGATTACTTCTCACCTTCTACCATTTGCTGGTTCAAAGAGAAAGTCAAATTATTTTTTTCCTTTTGTTTTTCACGGGAGTAAGAACAAAGTACATTAACTGAATTGGCACATTATAGCATTGCACTTTGTTTTCTGTTGCCACGTCACTTTTCTGCTTGGAATTTAGCCTGCCCTGAGATTCCTTCTGCTCCCTTTTTGCTTATGTACATACTGAGATTAGCTTGTTTGGAGAGAGCAACTAGTGCTAGAGCAAAATACATTTGTTTAAATTAATTTCTGCAGCTGATCTAAACCAGCCTGGACTGAAGACTTGAGTATGTTGTTTAATTTAGATCCCCTTCCTTTTTCTGAAACTCTCCTGTTATTGGGACATATGAAAAAGAGAGATATATATGAAAGAAAATATGGGGTCAGACAGTGGGATTGTAGGGGGTGTTTTTTAATGACTTCTTTAATGTCCTGATTCATTCCAGTAAAACTGTATTCACTACCTCAGGAAGTAGCAATTAACTTCATTCTTTTGAGAGCAATGTGTTCTCATCTTGATAAGGGGAATATTTTGTTTCTGATGTGACCATTTTCATGTCAACTGTATCTCTCTGTTCTAAACTGTGTGAAATTTCTTTCAGAGTCTAGAAAATGAAGCTAAAAGAAATTGAGCGAACAGCTGTGCAGGCATGGAGTCCAGCAAACAACCACCCTATTTACCTAGCAACAGGTAAAGTTCTTCACAATTTGTGAATATTAGAATATGAATCACAGAGAAATTTTATGTAGAGTTGTATGGGTTTTAGCTTTCAACAGTTTCCACCTTGGTAGTCTCTGGAAAACTTAAAAGCAATATACCAAAAACATTACAGCTTTTATGTGTTTTTCAAGTAACTAGTAGAGGATTACTTCTATGCCCAACTTTGACATTTTAAAGGCGAGTGATTTTTCAAAGGTTGAATACATGATTTTTTTTATTTCTGATTTGTAATTAAGACTGTATGGACTCCAGTGCTGCTTGCTATTCTACATTACATACTTGCTATGCCTGTGGGGGGAAAAAAAAAATTAATTCAAGTAATGTTCATTTAAGGTCACTTTTATTTGTCTGTCTTCAGTCATTATCATGTGGCTTGACAATCAAATACTATAAACCTCTTCTCCCTAAAGTTGCCTGTTTTGATTAACATTCCATTTTCAGTACTTCTGCAAAACCTTAAATTATGTTTTGTTGATTTTATTAATTAATCACTATTCTTACAGTAATTTTATTTCCTGAAGCAGAAAGTCAACCTCAGTCAGTCACCGAGTTGGCAGCAGGCAAGTTTGTCTGTGTGGGGCTGACAGCTGTGGTGGTTTTGTTGGGTTTGCATGGTAGGGCTTGGTAGCTGGGGTGGCTTCTGTAAGAAGCTGCTAGAGGCTCCCGCTGTGTCCGCTGGAGCCAATGCCAGCCAGCTTCCAGGCGGACCCACGGCTGTCTGAGCCCATCAGCGGCAGTGGGAGTGCCTCTGGGATAACACAGTAAGAGGGAGAAAAAATGCCCTATGGAACTGAAGCACAAGAGAGGAGAGAGAGTATGTGAGAGAAATAATGCTGCAGTCGCCAAGGTCCATGCAGAAGCATGGGCCAGAGGTGCTTCAGGTGCCAGAGCAGAGATCCCCCTGCAGCCCCTGGTGAAGACCTTAGTGAGGCAGGCTGTCACCCCCACAGCCCATGGAGGTCCATGGTGGAACAGCTAGACGGCTACAATCCATCATGCTAGAGCAGGTGGATGCCAAAGGATGCTGTGGCCCTGTGGAAAGCCCACGCTGGAGCAGGCTCCTGGTAGGTCCTGTGGCCCCATGGAGAGAGGAGCCCACACTGGAACAGGTTTGCTGGCAGGACTTGGGACCCTATGGGGGACTGAGGCTGGACCAATCTGTTCTGAAAGACAACCCCATGGAGGGGACCCACATTGGAGCAGTGTGTGAAGAACTGCAGCCTCTGAAGAATTCGCATTGGGGAAGTTTGTAGAGAACAAGGCCAGAGTTTTGGTTAAACCAAAGGTCTTGGCTTCAGTTTGCTTTGCATCAGAAACTGTGTTGTTTCATAATTTGTACTGCTTTTTAACAGTCCTTTGGGCACTTTCCGTGCTGTAAGCATCCCTGTGGTAACTGGGGGACTGTTTGCCTGGCAATGTCCCACTAGGCAGTGTTAAATCAACTTTTAGCTTTTATTCTGTAAGAATAAGGAGAAGGAAGGAAGCCACCAATTTGTGACTGCTAGCTGTCTGTGGGTTGCTGAGGCACGTTTAGTTGGTTAAGGTTGAACTTAGGCTGTAGAGTAGGTTTAGAAGGTCTGATTAAGACATATGGTCATGGTTGAGGAGCAGTGTGCAGAAGTACTTGGGATCATAATTGTAGCTGGATTTTATGATGTCACTGCAGTTGTAATTTAGAGAAGAACTTAATATCAAAAGCCATAGCTGCTTGGAGGAGGTACGTGAGTTACATCTATCCCAAGAAAGAAAGTTATCTGTGCAACAGTAACCTTGGTGTCCAGAATCTCCTGAAGAACTTTTAATTTCTTTCTAATTTGTTGTCATAATTGTTGATTCCTTTTTCTGAGGTGTTCAGGCATGTCCTGTTTTGAGCTGTTACAACACCAAGGTTGTGTGACTATGAAGAACAGGTTTTCAGTGCCTTGCTCTTTTTGTATCTTGTGCTTTTGATAAAAATACCCACTTGTGTTGCCCTTGTACTTCTACTAGGAACATCTGCCCAACAACTGGATGCATCCTTCAGTACAAATGCCACCTTGGAAATATTTGAGGTTGACTTCAGGGATCCCTCCCTGGACATGACGCAGAAAGGAACACTTCCTGCCTCAAACAGGTACTAGAGGCTCATACTGATGTATCAATCAATGAAACTGGAAAGGGTTTTCTGGTGCAAGAAAGGAGAGGAGGAGGTAATGTTTACAGCATATAAAGTGATCTTTTGAATCAATTGACCTCTCTTCAAAAATGGAACATTTTTGTTGATACAGATCTTATTGGGTATAAAAGTAGGGCAGTTGGACTGTTACAGAAATCTGAAATTACTTGTATGATAGTCAGTCAGTAGAGACATTATGTATAATGTGAAGTTGCTGGGACTAACAGTTTGCACTGAAGAGGCTATAGGGAGTGAAACTTACCTTCCAGCTTTTTAAGACAAGATGGTTTCTTAGGCTCATCAGTGTGAGTGACATTACACCCAGTGTAAAATACAGCCGTGATTTCTAACTAGTGGATTTTAAAGGGTGTTAGCATATATTTCAGATAACAGCTCTGGAAATGATGGCACATAGATCTCTTAACTAATTTTCAATAAAGTGTAGGCTAGAGGATTTCACCCACCAAATCCCATGTGAGGTCCTAACAGTTTTAAACAAACAATGAAACAGCCAAAAAAATAGAGACAACCTCTTCCTTTTTAAGTTCCCTTTAAAAGTCTTGGGAAGGAAGCTTATTTCCTTTTTTTGCATGCATGAGCCACAGTCCTCTTAAAAGGGAGATGATTGTTTAAAGTGCAGACTGATGGATATGTTTGATAGGTTGAAACATTTATGTGAGTTTTGGTAATGAGGAGGGTGTCTTGCTTTCCACCAAAAATCATGGCTTATGCCAGCTTTATTTTCTTCTTTTTTTAGATTTCATAAGCTGATCTGGGGGAACTTTGGAAATGGGGCTCTGGAGTCTTCTGGAGTGCTCATTGGTGGAGGGGATAACGGAGTCCTGACAATGTACAGTGTGCACCGCATCTTGACTTCAAAGAGCGACCCTGTCATTGGGCAGACAGAGAAGCATTCCGGTCCTGTTCGAGCCCTTGACTTCAACCCTTTCCAGGTGTGTAACATTAAGATACCAAAGGAAAGTTAACCTCTGTGTTAGAAAATACGTTCCTTTGTGCATAGAGATTTATAAATTGACAGAATAATTTTTAAATTTAGAGGCATGGTAGTTGTGGCACAAAGCTGGTTTGAGACTCAGATTTGGGTTCTGTTCGCAGCTTTGCCACTGAATTCCCCTGTCATCTTGTTCAAATCTCTTACCTCTCTATAAAAACATGTCCTGTAATATTGTTGTATGTTAAACCATTGTTCTTTCGAAATTAGAGCTTCTATTTTTTTCATTTGTTCTGTTGGTATTTAATTCAGTGGGTCTCTGATCACACTTGAAGGGACTGCAACATAAACGAGGAGTGAACAGACCATGGTTCTTGTGGTAGCACAAAGGCAAATGGAAAATTGTCTGCAGTCAGTTGTGAGAAACCTGCATCTTCTCAGAAGAAATGTCCTTGGTGCCAGGATGCAGGGCAAAGGCTCAGCTGGCCAGAGATGGTGGCTTCCAGGCCTGCAGCAGAATTTCATCAGATTAACAGCAGCCACCTGAACAAAACAAATAAATTTTAAATGTGTCTGTACTATGCCACAGTGGAAGGCATGCAGGCCAGAGACATGCTTGGTTTATAATCCAGTTAGTACCTTTATACTTGCCAGTGGCTGTGAAATACAGCTCTCATCTCACTTTGGAAGATTTTGGGGTTTTTGCTTCCACTTATTTTTAAGAAATCTGTACTTTTCCCTTGTGAGCAGGAATCTCAGCTGAGCTTTTCCTTTTACAGAGTAATCTCTTGGCTTCCGGAGCCAATGATTCTGAAATTTTCATCTGGGACTTGAATAATTTCAGTGTGCCTATGACTCCGGGGACTAAATCCCAGGTAAACAAGCTTTTCCTCTGGGCAATACTCCTGCAGTTTTATATCTCAGTAGGCAAGACAAAAAGATGTGTGTGGACACATACCAGCCTAGTCAGTGTGTGAAAGGGGAATGACTTTGATGTCTGTCAGCAGAAAGATGAATCAGAAGAGACTGATTGGTTTCATGCTTGGGGGTGGAAGAACTGCTGTAAAGGGGAGGTAGGCTGGCAAGTTCTGGAAGGATGCACTTTGCATGGATGGGTAAGGTCTTTGTGGATTTGAATCGAGTAACTGACCAGTTTTATCTTGTGATCCAGCTGGGGCATGTACGATGGATTAAGAAGGTTTATTGGACCTTCTCTGAAGAAAGAATTTTTTTCAGGCTTCAGCTGAGGCTTTTCATACCTCATGAAAGTCATATCCCTAGCAGAGACAGCAAGCCATTAAATGCATCTTGGCTATTGCTCCCAGATAATGTTTCCAGAGTTTGAGAGGAAGAAGTTTCTGATCTTCTGATGCTTATTATATTATTCAGGGCAATCAACTCCTGAAAGTAGAAAAATCATAGTAAACTTGGCTAAAAGCAGGCCAGGATTTTCCTCCATTAAGTCTCTTGTTTGTTTCCTTGCCTATCTCCTGCATTGCAGTAGATACAGTAACAGCAATTAGCCATGAATACTTCATCGTTTTCCATCTCACTGCACTCCTGAAATGTTGCACAAGGTCGTCTTTCCATTTAAGTTCATCTAAGAAGTTGGGGTAGAAACATACATATATGCTCAGCTGCAGTTCTCTCTGGAGTGATTTATAACACATTTGGCCGATGTCGAATCCAGTACCTGCTTCTAAAATGCAAAGGTACTTTTCCAGGTGACATTCCCTCATAGAATTTTACTGTCCACTGTACTCTGAGTAAAGGACTTTCCCATGTCTTTCTGGTCAGTGCTGCTGGTATTTCCAGTTAGTTGATCAGCAGTTGAAGAGAGAAATCTATGTATCATCAAATCTCTAATCCCTTAGTTAAGCTAGTGGCAGACTCCTGTGATTGATGTTCCCTCAGCTTGGGAATAATGGACATGTGGCCTTTCCTGTCTTGGCAGCCTCATGAGGACGTCAGTGTGGTGTCCTGGAATCGGCAGGTGCAGCATATCCTGTCCTCTGCTCACCCCAGTGGCAAGGCTGTGGTTTGGGACCTCAGGAAGAATGAGCCCATCATCAAAGTTAGTGACCACAGCAACAGAGTGAGTGGAAAAAAGCCTGCATTTCTAACTACCTTAAAACATGCCACATGTGACTACAAAGCAGTGGCACAGACTCTTGGCATAAGGGGTTTTATTCTAGGAGCTGTTGGAACTAGTTCTCTTGGAGCTGTAGGATGTCATTTTATTCTTTCTCTAATGAAATGGGGCAACAAGATCCCTTACTTTTCCTAAAATTCAGGCACTTTTGCATTCAGTTTCAGTGTTCACAACTCATATATGAGAAGCTTCCCAGCTTTCTTCCTAGGTCAGCTTTGGACTTTGACTTCTGTGTGGTTAGTGGGGGTTTTTTTGCTGTATAGAGAAGGTAGAAATACTTGCTGCCTGGAGCAAGACATTGCTAGACTTGGTTTATGTCAGGCATTCAAGGCAAGTTCAGTACAGAATGACATGGCTCTGTGCCATTTGTGCTTTTGGCAGCTTGCTTTGCTGAATTTTCAGCCTGTGCTATTTTTGTCCCTAGATGCATTGCTCAGGAATGGCCTGGCATCCAGAAGTTGCAACCCAGCTAGTCCTTTCCTCTGAGGATGACCGTTTGCCAGTGATCCAAATATGGGACTTACGCTTTGCTACCTCTCCTCTTAGCCAGCTGGAAGGGCACACCAGGTGAGGACTTGCGTGTTGTGTTGCATCTTTTCAAGTCAGATATCTGGGAGACTGGACTTGGGGGGGGAAGTATGATTTTCTCCTTGGTCTGCTTTCTTTCCCAGATGAATCTGGTTGAAGGTAGAGATGAGAACTAGCATTTCTGAGCCTGAGTGCGGGTGCATGGTGCTTTCTTAGTGACTGGGTGACAGAGTTGTCTGTACAGGAAATACGACTGATTTCTTTCTGATCTATTTTAGGGGAGTTCTCTCTGTTTCTTGGTGCCAGGCTGACCCTGAACTGCTGTTGAGTAGTGCCAAAGACAACCGAATCTTGTGCTGGAACCCAAGTATGGGGGAGGTACGTAACCACAGCTAGCAGTACACATGGTATACTTTATAGAGTTGTGTGCTTTGCTGTGTGTTTGTGTCCTTCCCTGTATTCTTGTGGAGTGTCAATGTAATTCCCTCAAGCATGTCTTCTGCACTCTTTCTGTCTGGAGTGAATGAGTGTTGTCCATATCCAGGCTGAAATCGGTTTTCATTGAGTCTAGAGATCATAGAGGGAAGAAAACATTAATTTAAGATTTAGTTTCAACTATTTATGATTACTCTTGCTGTGCTCATACTTTAGTGTTCTCTGTTTCCATGTGTTTCTTCTTTTTCCTTTTCCTAGAGTAGTAAGTTCTTTTGGGAGGAAATTTGAAGGAGAACTAGTTAGAGAGGGTCACTGAGAAGCCAACAATGTAGCTAAATAATGTGTGTAAACTTTGTTTACAGTAAAATGGTTTCACAGGTATGTGCTTACCTAGTCACACATCTGAGAATTACCATACTTGGTATATTTAGGTATCACCTGAATTAAACTGGGCTTTAAAAAAAATTTTTATGCACACCCATTCATTCAATGCTGAGTTCGTGGGTAAAACTGAACTTTGGACAGTGCAGTTGATCTTGATGATAGCATGGGGAAAGTACTCTAACAATACTGAACAAAGTCCATCTGGGATCCCCAGGCTAGATTCATTTCATAGGACAATATCCTCAGCTGACCACTTTTGCCTTGGAGGCAAGGAAAAAAATGAATCAATTTTCCTAAAATGCATGAAATGCTGCCGTTGTAGTTTCATGGGATTTGATGTTCACTTTGTCTAGATCTCTAGTGGTTAGAAGACAATCAGACTCTAAAATGTTCCTGATGCCTAATTTTTACAAAAGTATTTTCACTGTCTTTTAACGGAAAAGTTAAAA
Organism: Corvus kubaryi; assembly: GCF_017639235.1. NCBI lineage: Eukaryota > Metazoa > Chordata > Aves > Passeriformes > Corvidae > Corvus > Corvus kubaryi. The sequence continues at coordinate 5,331,521 of NW_024580672.1, forward strand.
AAAAAAATAGTGTGGCTGACTAATCTTTGTGCATGCTGCTGTAGATTTCCGGAGTCCAAATTCAAATTAGACTTTCACGTATAAACGATTGTTAGGGGGCTCTTTTTGACTTGGTACCAATGAACAGCAAATTTTCACGTGAAAAAGCTGGGAAGGTTTGCAGTATTAAGGATTAGTACAGTTATACACAATGGCTGACCTTATAAGGTTTGAGGGAAGTACTGGTTTCTTTGGGTTTGGGCAATGTTTGGTTTTTTGGGATTTGTTTGTTAGTTTTTCTATTTGGCAATGTAGATTTTAATATAAGCAAATTACATTAATTTGCTTGTACCTGGAAAAGAAAATACAGATCATGTTCCCACAGAAAACAAAGTTGTGATTGTCTATGCTTTGTTCCTAAAAACTGTAAAGGAGATATATTTATTTTACAAACCAGAGGTTTAAAGTCAAGGCTGCATTAGTGAGTTGCCCAACATCAGGCAGGAAGTCTGTGACTGGGCCATGAATTGAACTTTGGGTTTTTGAGTGCTGAACCATAAACTTGTTGGCTGCAATGTCCTTCGTAGTTCATGTGCAGCTATTACATTCCTCTCTTCTTGTTCTTTTTTTTTTTCTTTAGGCTCTTTATTTTCCTTGTCACATTTGTTACTCCACACTATTCTTTCTGTTTATGTGTTCTTGCTCTTGACACATTCTTGCCTCTTGAGTTCTGGTTTTATTGTATTGTTTTCTGGTGTCTCTCCTTTGGTTAACAGCAAATGTGACAATGCTCTAGTACTCTGATTCAGCAGTATTTGGGAAGCAGAGCAAAAGTGACTTCTTGCTTTTGGATTTTGTTCTACAGTCAGAATCCAGTTTTTCATGAGCTTTCTGTGACTTCCAACTGTTTGGACTCAATGTGCTATAATTTGGTTGCAAATGCACCCTTCAAGAAGCAAAAATAAGAGATTTGTATGGAATGGTGACATGTAAATAAAGTGATGTGCTTGCTGTGGGCAAGTAATTCGGGGAAAGCAGGAGGCTGTTAGTGTTGTGCTTCTGTCTTCTCTCTTTCTATGATAGGTGGTGTATGAGTTGCCCATTCGGAGTCAGTGGTGCTTTGATGTTCAGTGGTGTCCTAGGAATCCTTCGGTCTTCTCTGCTGCCACTTTCGATGGGTGGATCAACGTTTATTCTGTTATGGGTGGGAACTTGGAAGCTCAGCAGAGGACGCAGGCTGACAAGGTGAAGTCCTGTGACCGTGTTACACCTTGACAGACTGGCAGTTTCTCCCGTGACTGCTCAGAGTGGTAGAGGCACACGTGTGTAACAGTGTGATTTTTAAGCAATGCAATCTGTCCCATGCACCAGGACCTATGGTTGTATGGTGTGGGAACCGGAAGCTACCTGTGTGGGAGCTTAATAATCCCACCAAATCCCAAAGGTCCACATGGCCTCTGACAAAGTGTGTAAAGAGAACCAAGATCAAGTGTAGTTGTGATGTTAAGATCTATTTTATTGTTATTACCGTTAGACTAAAATTAAAGCAGCACACAAGTTTTTCTTGTCATTAAGTTAACATTAAATACATTGATACTAATTAATAGGATACATTATTCTTCATTACTTTAGAAGATAATTTTATAAAGTGGCTTGCAAACAACTATTAGCAATTTTCCTCAAGTGTGTTGACTACAACTTGGAGCATGTTAATATTTTTGATACTGAAACCCATTACTTAGTCAATGAATAGATGAGCAAACTCTGAACAGATTAAATGTCACTACTGTCTAAAATTTTAGTTTTAATCTTGTGTCTGGTCTTTTAATTCCCTCCCTCTGTCCCAGCCAACAAATGCCTTACAATACAGGTTTTAAGAGAATACGTATGAGCTGGCTTAAGTGTTATTTATATAGTCATTTACAGCTGACTGAGTTTAGTTTCATAGGATTTGCAAGAGACCGAAAATACTTTATCAAGCAACAGCTGTGGGAGATTAAGGATTTATTTAACCCATGGAGAATTTTCTTTATCTGTGTTCTTTATGTGCATGCACCGCACTTCCACTGTTCAAAACTGGGGAACAGTAGTGTCAAATAATTCCTGCATAAATTGAATAACAAGCTAGAACACAAGCAGAAGGAGATAATGACAGTTATGGTGGCAGGGAGTTTGTGACCAAGAGTTCTCTCTCTTACAAATTCAGTAGTCTCAGGACAGAAACTCTGTTGCAGGCCTGGTTGTGTATATTTATTTCTTTAAGGTTTAGGATGTTTGATTTGTTGGATATAAGCTGTTCTTCAAGAAATATTCTTTCTTTGGAATTGATTTCCCCTGAAGAAAGACAAAACATTGCCTGTGATTCTAAGGTTTGGCAACCTTAGCTTGATCAGGCTGATGTTGCTTCCTTTTGGGTGTGCTAGTTAGCTGAATTTTAAGGTTATTTCCTATGGCCCAGTCAAACTTGAGCAGGATTATCTTTAGCAAACAACAAATCTCTGCGAACGATGTTAAAAATGAAAAGTGCTTGTGAACAGCATTGTGCCTATGTTCACTGACTCCCTATATGTAGAAATCTGGCTCAGGGGCCACTTTTGACTCTTGTCTAGACAAGAAAGTTTTATTTCGTCAGTCTCATCTAAGCTATAAAAGCTTGAGACAGTCCTTGAAATGAACCCATTTGAAAGACTCCAGCAACAAAAAGGGAGTCAGAATTCCTTTGTAAGAAAAACAAGAAATAAGTTGGACAACTTTTGACCATATGTTGTCATTATCTTGCATAAAACAAGTAATTTTGCAACTGCTATGTTTGAGCTGGGTGCTAGGCCTAGCAGTGTTTGTTAGGAAATTCGCATCTTGCTAAGGAAAAATTACTTGAAAATCTCTTAGGGTAAAAAATTCCTTGAGAAATGTTTTCTGGAACTGTTTTGAAATGCCATTTCTCTTGCATCGGGGCTTGGTGTTATTCCAGAAGGAGGTGCTGTATTAGTCTCATTCTTCATCAGTGTGGAAAGTAACTAATTCCTAAGCAATGTTTTATTGTGCTTACTCCATACAGAAAGGAATTGAATTATATTTCTTCCTATTTCCATCTGATTCTAGATCTCTTCCTCCTTCAACAACCTGGATCCCTTTGGCACAGGACAGAGCCTTCCTCCTCTGCAGGTGCCAGAGCAAGTAACTCAGACTACGTTGATTCCACCATTAAAAAAGCCACCCAAGTGGATTCGCAGACCTGTGGGGGTTTCATTTGCCGTAAGTGAATGGAGCATCCTTAGCTGAAAATGCAATAGATGTGTTGTCATGTGACACAATCCTTTTCTTTCACTGGAGAAACCTGTTGCTAGTTGGTTTAATGCCTGTTTAAGGTGCATTGTGGTGTCCCATGAAGTGAATTTTGTTTACTCTCTACATTCAGGTATATTTCCAACAAGAAAGAGTCCTGTAGCAGAGAATGGGAGATTATAAGTAGGAGTTAACAAATCTAAGAAAAATTCGTAAAAGCTGTCCTTGTAGGCTGGCATGCATTCCCATTCTTTCCTCTCTGTCTCCTTCCTATCCAGGCATTTAATTTTCTTCACATCTTTGCTCCTAGATTGTAAGGCTGAATTGTTCTTTTAGCCTGTTGCTTGACTTGTTCTCTGTCTGTCTAGTGCCTGCTCTTCACCTGATAGTTTTTATCATTGCAGTCTGCCTCTCCATGTAACGGAAGAACTAACAGTTCCAAATGGTACTTTTTCCTCTGTGCCTCTCTGGCATTCACAATTGGCTAGGCCTTACTGGATCTGCACAAGCATCAAGTTTATCAGTGTTCAGCTGAAGGGCTCGTACTGTGAACTCCCTCAATGTTCATACCGTCCATACACACTAAACTCTTGGGTTCCTTGTGATCACTGCTGGAGCTTGGGTCTGCCTTGCTAAATGAAGAACTGAGTAGCTTTTACCTTTGTTTATAAGAATACTTACTGTGTCTCCCTCTGTTATTCTCAGTTTGGAGGAAAACTGATTACCTTTGGTCTTACCAAAGCTCCTGGGCAGCAAATGCAGCAGACTTACCCACACCAGGTATTCATCAGTCAAGTCACTACTGAAACTGAATTCCTACTCCGATCCAAAGAACTGCAGATGGCCTTGCAGTCAGGGAACCTCCTTGATTACTGCCAGGGCAAGATCCAGACAGCCAAGCTACCATTTGATGAGAACCTTTGGAACTTCTTGAAGGTAGGATGGCTGTGGTGAAATACAGAGGTCAGTTCTTTTATGGTCCTGGGGTGGAATATGGTCCTCTCTAGCCATTTATATTTCTGTTCTTCAAAATATAAAATGGAATTGAATGAATAGACTAGTTACTTATCTAAAGAAAGTTGAGGTCTTGGAGGTTGTCTTGGTTTTCATTAGGAGTGGATTTGTTTGGGCTTCCTGAAACAGGATGTTTTCATCTCAACACACTGCCAAGCTGTATCTGCCTGCTACCTGTGGAGCTGTACATTATTATTTTTCAAGGTGAAGTCCAAATGGGCATTGAGATACCCCAGAACAAGGGAGAGAGCTGTGGTGGCATGAGGACTGACTAGCCTTCATGGACAATTTGGTAATGTGAGAGTTTGGTAATAAGAGGTGGTCGTCCTTCTGAAGAGGCAAGGCTTAGTCTTGGCAGGGGTGTACAGACACTCATAGCAGACTGTGTGGAGGGCAAAATACTGGGATCTTTTCCATAGTATTATATTTGCATAGAGAATCTTGAATAGGATGGCCAGCTGTTAGTCTAGGTGGTGACAGTGGTCTCCATTGCCACAATGTCTTCAGTTGCATCAAATGAGACACATCAAACTGTCATTTTTAGTCACTTTTTATAATCCATCTGGTGAATGGTCCCAAGAGACCAGTCCAGCACTAAAAGGATCTGTTACAATTGATTGTCTTAAAGTACAAACCAGGCTTCTGTACAAGAAGTGTCCTGCAGCACCATTCCTGCCTCTGCAGGAACAGTTTCTGAAATGGACTGTTTACAAGTATCTTATCCATGTACAGTTTGATCATTTGTGTAGTAGGAGCAGCATGGGACTTGACTGAGACAGGCAGATTCTCCTTGCAGAATGCTAATCATGCATTAAAGCATATAAATAGTGCCTATCAATTAGGCTATGTGCAGCCTGTGGGAATTTTTTGGATAGTCTGAAATCCTCATCCAGGGAGCTTCTGTAACAGTTAACTAATTCTTGTGAGGCCAGCTAGCAATTCAGGCAACCACCTTGTCTCAGTTTCATCCAGACTCAAATCAGTCAATTTTCTCAATGAAGAGATTAGCTTGGCTGTTCCTAAACTATCCAGGGAATTGATGACCAAGGACACTGGGCAGGTTATAGTCATGGTCTTGATACACAATTGTATCTCAGTTGTAACTGTGGCAAACTTGAGTTTTGCCCTTTTATTGTGATTATAACTTAAATTCTGTAAATGTTCCCACAATAGTCATTAGGTGGACTTTTCATAGTTGAGTTCTTTATCTATAAGCTGAGCTCTAAACTTTGCTGCTGCCAGAAGGAGCTAACTATTGTCAATGTGTAGATGTCCATGATTTTACATGTTTTTTATCTTTTTAATATCCATTGGGACTCAGGTGAATTTGGAGCAGGACTCCAGGATTAAACTTCTCAAGCTGCTGGGCTACAGTAAAGAGGATCTGCAAAAAAAGGTAAGGGGTATTTCCAATAGAGAGAAACCTTTACATGACTAAAGCTACTGCAGGAGAGTTTGTAGGGTCCCAACTGGAACTGAGCAAGTGATCTCATAGCACATGAAAGACCAAACTGTATGAAATTTCAGCTGGGACTCATGTGAAGTATACCCCACTAAAAAGCAAATGCAAGCACTTGTAAGGGTGTAACTGTAGGTGTAATGAATCAAACCAAAGGGGTCTTGAGCCCATTTATCTTTTTTTCGGTTGTTGGTGCACTGGGAAATGTTTAACAGCAGTGCAGTTGTGAGAGCTTCTTTTAGCATTCAGCTCTCTGCATCTCAGGAGATTCCTTAACCGGGAAGAAGGTGACAGGTGGAGACAGTCTGGCATAACACTGATGGATGCTTTGAAAGGAATAAATAGCCACTGATAGGCAGACAGCCAGGAATGGGGTGAGGTGGAAGTTTTCCAACAGGTGAAAGAGCTGGGAGAATTGCTTCTGGGACTTGGCAGTTTCTTGGTAGTTTTGCTGTCCAGGTGCTTACTTTGATAGAGACTTAGATACTCTGTGTGTGTCTGTTACTTTTCTAGATTGCCTCATGTTTGAGTAACGGGATCCCAGATAAACAGCCTCGTCCTGAGGCAGATGGTACAAATGCTGCACCAGATCAGGTATGTCCTGTACCTCTTGCCAGCCTGGGAGAGCAGAGGAGGGCAGAATGAACTGCAAGGTCTAATTCCAACCGCAACTTATTGGGCTCAATGCCGGCATTGCAGAGGGCAGTTCACAGGCCTGTCAGACCCTCACAGGGTCAGACTAAATGATTATAACTTTCCCTTCTGGCTTTAAAACTAATCCATGAACAAGGAAGAAGGACTCCTGGCTGTTATTCCTGGAAGAAGGCTTGCTTCTGTGTTGATTTCTTCAGTGGTAGAATTAGCCTCACCGCAGCTTAACTTCATGCTACTGTTCTGGATTTCCTCTGTGAAGCTTCTGCTGTGGTATTTCTTTCCTTTTCACCTCTATCCTCTGAAATGTATTTTCACATAATTTTGGGATGTCCATCTTCAGATGCCTTCCAACGCCTGGTACACTGTACATTTTTCTCCTCTGAGGTATCTAAAACTTATGTCCTCTGATTAGTAATCTTCTTCACAAGCCTCAAACACTGGCTGAGATACTTTAGGAGTAGCAATTGTGTCCTGCATTTCAGTAGAGCACCAGGCATGGCTGTGATCCAACCTGTTATTTATAGATTTTACTTGTTGGTCTTGTCTCTGTTCCCTCCAAAATAGTTCAGCTTGCTCAGGGGCTGATGGTTGAGCTGATGAATGCTGCCCAGCAGTGCTGTTGGCATTGCAGGTCTTGCACCATCATTCTCCTAAGCTTTGTTAGTTGCAGCACTGCTCTTGTTACTGCCCTTGTGAAACTGTGCAGATTGATAGCGCAGTGACAGGAGTTTCCAAATTGAAATTAGATTTATATGAGCATGCACAACGAAATGGAGAGCAGCCCTGTCCCACTCTGTGATCCACTAAACTGTTTTGGGTAGGATCTGTGTCTGCAGTGAGTGAAATAAGTTCTTGCACTTTTTGCACAGCTTTTGATGAATTCCAGCGATGATGTAGCTGCTGTTTCTTCCTCTTCAGCCTTTTTTGATAACCTCATCCCACAGAATATGAGCACATTGGAGATTCCTGTCACAGAAGGTACGTTACATGAAGAGTATTTCTGCCCTCTTAGGAAAAGGGGAGAGGAGAGAGAACCAGAAAATTAAGGGGGACCAGGAAGAATCTAGTTCACTCCAGCAGACCGACACTTTTAAAACACATGACCCCTTCAAGTGTCATGCAGCATATCTCATTGAGCAGAGAAATACTTTGCCCAGATAAGAGACCCATTAAAAATACAGAAGAATCTTCTAGATGATGGAAGACTTAGAGTCAAGTCAGTGGGTTTTTTTGGGTCTCCAAATTTTCCTTTAGCTGGGCTTTTAGCTGTTACTGCTTTTTACTGCCTGCTCTTTAAAACAAGCATCATCAGTGCACCTGAGTGATAACCCTTTGGGTTGACTCTACTTATCACTTCTGTAGATACAGATGGACTCATCAGCCAAGCCCTTCTGTTGGGGAATTTTGAGGGTGCAGTGGAGCTGTGCATGCGAGCAGAGCGCTTTGCTGATGCCATCATTTTAGCTATAGCTGGTGGGGAGAACCTCCTAAAGGAAACCCAGAAGCGCTACTTTGCCAAGCGGAAAACAAATCTCTCTGTGGTAAGCGATGGTTTTGTGTGTACACTGAGCAGGGGAAGGTGTCCACTGTCCTGGCAAATTTTTCTCTGAATATATGTGGAAATGCTTTTTCCATAATGCAGGAAGTAGAATGTCAGCAGAATCTGGGTGTTTCCTATCATGGGACATTTACTCTAATATCGTGGTAGTTTTATGACAACTTTATGTTGTCTACATAGTGTGTCTGTGTTCTCTGTCCTTTTTTTTTTAATGGTTTCTGTCTCAGCTTCTCGTGCTTATAACCTGTGGTGCATACTGCTCCTTTACAGCTCAACTAGGAAGTTCCTAGCTTATTAATTTATGAATGAAAAGTGTAACAGAGGTTGGGATATCTTAACACTGTGTTCCAGTTACTGATACCAGCTGCTCTGAAACAAGATATGTGTTAGATCTTTAGTCTTGTCTAGTATGGCTGTTTCTATATTCTTTGAAGTGCTTTGTTGGGCATTTTTACTTTCCTTAGAGGCATCAGGTTCCAATTACTGTTAACACAGGGATGCTGAGATTGTTGGACCTTAACGTACAGTGAGGTAGTTGCTGCATAGTGGGAAGTGTGTTTGAAAGTGAGCTGTTGCTTAGGCTGTGAGCTTATCTTTGTCTTCAGTGGTTGACAGGCCTTCTGCTTCCCTTACAGCTGCTTTCCTGCATTGTGCAGCAGAACTGGCAAGATATTGTTTGCACGTGTGATCTACAGAGCTGGAAGGAGGCACTGGCCATCTTGTTAACATACTCAAAGCATGAAGACTACACTCAGCTCTGTGGTATGAAGTGTAATATGTTTTGATACAATTTCCCTTGCAGGGGGTTCCTCTGGACTGCTTACAGAAAGAAGTGGATAGAGTTAAGAAAGGAAAGCACTTCTTACCCATTACAGCTACCTGGAACTTAAATAAGTGTGGACTGTTGAGTCAGGAGAATGATAGATGCACACTGTAGCTGAGAATCATGGTGTGAAGTTACATTTGTGGGTATTTCCTGTGCCCTCTAGGAGTAGCATGGAAAAAAACAGGATAGATGCTATCACTAAGCTGAGACATGAAGAAAGTGATTTTTATTCCATAGAGAAAGGTATTTCCTTTACAGTAAAAGGTCCAGTGGGCTTCACTCCATCTAAAACGGGTTTGAGCACCCTACTATTGCCTGGAGATTCCCACACCTGTTTTGGAAATTCAAAAAAAAAAAAGGTGTTGGACCTTTTCACTGAATTCATCTGTCCTTTCTTTCTTTTATGTGTTGGGCAGACATACAAAAATTGGCAGATGTAGGAAAGGTACTTTTTTTTCAACCAAGTTGGCTTTGGGGTTCCTTCCTGATGCCCATTTCTGTGTTATCCAGTAGTTATGCAATGGAGCTGGTGAAGGGTCTAGATCACAAGTCTTATGAGGAGCAGCTGAGGGAGCTGGGGTTGTTTAGCATGGGGAAAAGGAGGTTTGGAGTGACCTTACTGCTTTCTATAACTACCCAAAAGGAGGTTGTACTTCTCCAAAATAGCAAGTAATAGGACAAGAAGAAACAGCCTCAAGTTGCACCAGGGGAAGTTTAAATTGGGCATTAAGTAAACCAGCTGCACTCAACGGGTTGTCAAGCATTGGGAACAGGCTGCCCAGGGAAGTGGTGGAGTCACCATCCCTGGAGTTATTTAAAAAACATGTACATGTGGCACTTAAAAACTTGGTTTAGTGGGACCTGGCAGTGTTAGGTTTATAGTTAGACTTGATCATAGTGGTCTTTCCTGATCTAAATGATTCTATGATTCTAATTAGGTGCAGATCCAAAACATCAGGGTTAATGAGCTCTTCAAAAGGGGAGTGTGTTAAATGTTGGCTACATCTCTTCCTCTCTAGATGTGCTGGGTGCCCGCCTGGAGTCAGAGGGAGATGCAGCCCTGTCCAATGACGCCTGCCTCTGCTATATCTCATCAGGAAATGTGGAGAGGTTGGTGGAATGCTGGGTAAAAAACCATGAGACTTCGTCACCACTTGCCCTACAGGTACAGGTGCTATAATGTTGGTTTGACTCTTCTTTAGGCCAGTCTGGTAGCCCTGAACTGTTTGCATTATCCCATCAGAGTATCTGGTTTCCAGCAGACAGTGGAGACCTGTTTGTACTCACCAAGGTATCTCCTTCTAGCCTGAATTGTGGGCCTACTTTGAAAGGAGGCTTGCTCTCTTAATCATTCAGTGTTTGTGTGTTTACATTGCACATAAATCCAGCCATGGACAGGAGTTACAGCCTATCTGCTTCTCATACATACTGATGTCATCTCTGAGCTTCCTTTTTCTCAGGGAAGTTTGAGCTGTACCTGTTTTCTTACTGGTAGTAGCCTGGGAGTACATTTGCTGCTGTGCTTATCATGTATAACTTAATGTTCCAGTTATCTGGCTGTACCTTCAGAATAGCCTTAGCAAAATAAAATGAAGTCTGGACCATGTTATTCCCACTGCAAGTAAAATGATCACGTAGGGGGAATCGCATCTTGCAGATGAATCGGTACTTCTAAGTCAATGTTTTTACCTACCTCTCTTCATTCCTATTGATTATTTCACAGAATTACAGAATAATCCAAGTTGAAAGGGACCCACAAGGATCAAGTCCAGCACTTAAGTGAATGGCCCATATGAGGATTGAACCCACAATTTTGGTGTTACCAGCACCATGCTCTGACCAACTGAGTTAATCTCAGTAGTATTACATTTAAACCTAAGTCACTAAGCCCTGTTGTGTCTGTCACTTGCTAGAATGAGCTAGACAAGTCTTCCACTTGGATATCTGTAGATAATGCCTTCTGCTACGGAGTTCCCTGGTTTTGTAATCCCACTAGTAAGTAAAAGCAACAAAAAAAGGCATCTTTAGCACTCCTGGTTGTTTTTGAAACTGGCCTCCTCCCAGTTGCCAGATATGAGCACGTATCATTCCACAGCTGTAAACACTCCTTTGATTTCTAGGAGTCGAAGGAGTTTTGAGTAACTAAAAACCTTCTGGTCCTTTTGTCAGCAACAGTAGTTTTTTTGCATTTCTCTTGGTATGGTTTTAAGCCTTCCTCTTCCAAGCTGAGAGCTTGTAACAGTAGTAGCTTCCTAGTAAAAAGATTACAGTTGACTGAAATGTTCTTGTGGCTTCTGATTTTCTTTTCTTCCCTTACTGTTAAAGTAGCAATGTCAGGGTTTGCTTCTTGGTTCCTGTTTTTCTCCAAGTGCACCTGAGGAAATGGTCATCAGTGACAGTATTTGGTGCAGAGTGGAAGTAACTTCTGTCCACATTGGACCCAATGTCAGCTGAAAGTGGGGAGGGCCATCTGGTATTGTCTCAGCGTGAGATGGACCAGTAAAGCCAGTCAGATTCTGAGCAGTCTTATTTCTTTGCTCCCCCTGGCTTATTCAGGATCTTATAGAGAAGGTAATGGTGCTGAGCAGATCCATTGAGATGCTCCGAGGCACAGCAGGACCAGCACCAGGCCCTGTCTTGGCAGAACGTATCACCCAATATGCCAATCTCCTGGCATCACAAGGATGCTTGGGAGCTGCAATGAATTACCTACCCAGCAGCTCTAAAGAGGTGAGTGAGCAGCAAGCTGTTGTGGAAAAGAGTAGTATAGCGGGGGGGAAATGGTGCTTTGTATGAGAGAGCTGGGGTTTTGACATGCATCAGGACTTAAGGTTTCACCTTAGTTATGCTAACTTGAGAATAGAGGGGGAGGGGGGAAGGTGTTCCAGGAAATGGGTTTTGTCTTCATTTGCATTTTCTTTGTAGTGCCTTTGATTCAGGGAAAAGGAAAAGAGCTATAGAACTGTAAAATGGACGATGGAGAACAACATTAGGAAGCAGCTCTCCAGGGAAGCTGCCTCTCCTCCTGAAACTAGCTGGTAGAGGAAGGGAATGGGGAGGTCACCTGGCAGTTTGAAACAAATCCATCTAGTGCCTAAATGTGGGTAGGGTTTGAGGAAGGAATACTCTAAGGACTGGAGGAAGGATCAGTGAGACTTCATCTGCTTGGGAGTTTGGCAGGTGATGTCCCAGACTGTCATTTACCATTTGCTGAGGTTTTTTTTTCCTGGTGGCTGTTGGGGAGATGGTTAGTTTTGCAGTTTGATTCATAGTGCTTTAGGTCAGGATCTACTTTAAATGCCTTCCCAGCATTTTCCATCTGGGGCTCTCAAGGTGCTTCTTCTAAAGCACAGTTTGTTTCAGCTCCTGATTGAACAGCTCCGAGACCGGCTCTTTCATGCTCAAGGAGACAATGTGGGTGATCAGCAGCCACCCCCTTTTCCCTACACTCGTGTCAGCGTAGGGGTCAGTAAAGCCCCAGCAGCCAAGAGTGGTTCCACCCTTGAAGGAGCAACCCACAAAGCAGGTCCCAGACATCCAGAGAAGGTAGGCCTTAAACTCAGGTGTTCATGGCTTGGGAGGAGGGAGGAAGGCTACTGGGTTGTGGAAGGCATGTGAAGTAATATGAGATGACATAAATTGCAGACACTGAGGAACTCCTCAGTGATGTCCTTCACTGGAGCAAACATAAGCTCTGTGATTATCCAAAAGTGAGCTGTCTGGCATCTTTTCACAAAGCCCTGTCCTACATGCAGTCCCTAGAGGAGAATGTTACTAGTGTAGTGATCCACTGAGATCTCAAATCTTAGGGTGAAAGGGGATGTGGTCATTTTCCTATGCTCATGTTACCCTCATATCTTAGTAAAATTAGTGTAGTATGGCTTAATCTCAGTTCTTGCACAAGAAGACTGTTTGCAAAGTTTTGCTTCCAACCTCTATTATTCCATTATTGTTCCTCTGTTCGTCCGGTTGTGCTTCCAGGAAGTCACTGTATGGGAGCTTGCTCCTGAGGACTAATCCTTTTGAGAGCTGGAGAATACTCTGAAGAGTGTGGTGCTCATCTTGTTGAGCAAGTTATGTGGTGGGAAAGGCCTTTGATCGAGTGCATCCAGGGCACCAACAGCAGCAGCAAGTTCTCTTGCCTGAGAAGTGACAGGGATAGAAATTTCATCTGCTATTATGTGTATACATATGACTCTGTTGGCCATTTGCAAGATCTTTGTTTTTTAATTGCAGCCCAACTATCAATCATCATTTACCCCTTCAGCACCATCTCAGCCTTCAGTGCCTTCCCTCTTCACACCTCAGCCAGTGCCAGCGATGTCCATAGCACCTCACCATGTTGCCCCTCCCCAAGCCAGCACAGGTCCACAAACAAGTGTCTATTCCAGAGGACACCCGTACCCACAGTACAACTTGGGCTTGAATCCAGCAACTGTCTCAGGGCCAGGTAAGCATTGTCTGATAGTTGTGTCCATTTTCTAGGTTTCCTGAGGTTAAAGCCTTCAATATGGGTGGCTGCTGTACTTTTTTCCTCACAGGCCTGTTGTACTGACAAAGAACAAGTCAGCCGTCTGACAATCTTCTCAGTGCCTCTGACACATCTAGCTGTAGCGACTGTTGCTGCATGTGCACTGATACTAAGCATACATAGGGGTGGAAAAGCCACAGCTGGCTTGGTGACAGTTTGAGTGATGTAGCCTGGGCTAGGGGGGACACAGATATTAAACGGGATGGCTTGAAGAAGGGAAGACTTACTACCAAGAAGGATAGTGTCGTGAGTAGTTGGCACATGAAACAAGTGATGCTGATACACTCTCTGTTGTCTGTAGCTGTGCCACAGTCTCAGCCATTTGGACCAGTGGGAGTCGGACCTGTTGGTCCTGCTCCCTTCTCCAGCCAGCCGTCTCTGCCAGGACAGCCCATGCCCATTATGTCTCCTGGTGTTCCACCACCCAGACCTGCGCTCTTCACTCCAGCCTCAGTCCCATCATCTCAGCTTTCTGCAGCTTGTCCTCTCCCTGTGGCAAGCCAGTCTCCTCTAGACTACTCTTCAGCACCTTTCAACTGCCCCATGAACATGGGTTATCCTCAGGGCGGTCCTGGAGCTCCATCTACTAAACCCTTGCCAGCAGCCATTCCTCCTCCTCCCACAGGTAAGTACTGCTTGTGTGACTTGTGTGTCCAGGACAAGCCAAGATGGGGTTTGTAGTACATGATGGACATGGATCTTCTGAGGTCTGGTCTGTCCCCACCGAGGCTGGATGTAGTGCTGAGGCAAACCTTACAGGCACAGAGTGCTGAGTCTTGCTGTGGTGGTGAAGCAAAACAATGGTAACAGTTGCATTCAGCCTGTTCAGTTGTTCTTTCTCCCAGGCTGCGGTTGCAAGATGTTGTCTCTTCAGGTCCTCCATGCACCCTGAATAGGCATCTGCTCTGACAGAAAGGGTGGTGGTTCCCTTGGAACTCCTGGTGGAAGGTTTGCTCATCCCGCCCTTGCTTATGCAACTTACATGAGAAGTGCATTTGAAATGGTGGGAGAGCAGGGTGCTGCTTCCCTCTCCATGAGATACCCCTTACTTAGCTTCAGGATTAAATTCCTCTGTCTGCTGTACTCCAGTGCTCCCATTTTTTTCCTGTTGTCATAAAGGGCTTGTCTGGGAATCACTTCTGGATTCCTCTCTGCAGTGTTGTAGACCCCTCTGGGTCTATAGTTTCAATCCAGTCTGGCATGTGAAGTCCTTGCTAGCATGATGAAGAGAAAGAGGGTTGTTGGACCTAGTTCCCCATGGATGGGCATTCCTTCTATTTCCCAGAATATCACCATATCTGGTGTTTGTTAATGCTTTGTTTGCCATCTCAAGGAACAGGTTCAGCCAGGCTGTGGAGATCCCTAACAACAAGGCTGACAATCCGTAGATTTTTGAGCAGATGCTTCTCCAAGCCACACGTATTCTGAGAGTGAAGGAACTGAGGCTATGATGTTTGCCTTCACCCGAAATCCTTTGCTGACCTGTGTTTAACCAAGGATAGCAAATCCCACTGTGTGAAGTCTGTGGGGACTACACACAAAGGCTCTAAGCTACAGCTGGACAAATTCCTTCCTGAAAAGCTTTTTGGTATAATAGTCCAGTGAAATTACTCAGTGAGTGAAAGCTGTTGGTGATCATGCCTTTTCCACCCTGCCTTGATTTTCAGGTTTCTTCCCTTGGCTAGATCCCCACGTGGATCATGCAGGTAGTACCCAGAGAAATCTCCAGACCTGTGGGGCAGGCAGTGTTGCTGCTTCTAGTGAAATGTGTGCATGTATTGATGTGTGCGCATGGGTGCATGCTCACTGCTGTTTGTGGTTTTGTTGCATGCCTGGGGAGCTGTACAGCTGGGGTAGGGAATAGACCTGTCCTGAGGACTAGTAAGTGACAGCTGGGGATATTGGAAGTGAAATAAAAGTACTATGCTATTACTCATTGGTTTAGGTACAGAAAACAGGGTCTCCCCCTTCTTCCTTCTCTATTTTCCTCCAGTTCTGGAGGTATTAGACCATTTTCAGTCTCTGTCTTTTCAGGCAGTTGCTGGGCCAGCAGGACAGGGAAGCAGACAGTTTTTCCTGTCTTGGTTCTCTAAGCAAGGAACAGGCCAGTGGTTTTAACTTATCACTCATTTTCTCCCTGTTACACTCCCAGCCTTGTGCACAGTTTTTCTTGTGCTTTCTGCCTGTGGTTTGGAAGAGGTGAGTCCCAGCATAAGCAGTGGTGGAGTAGAGCTTCCCCAGCAGGATTTGGGGGCTCTCTTCCAAGAGGAACTGGAAAGCCCTTTTGGCTTTAGTTAAAGGGTGAGGTTTGGCTTTGAATCTTAGTTCAACTATTGGGGAAAATTTGGACCCAGGGCGTTTTCTGACTGATACTTAGTACTGATTTCTCCCCTTGGGATTCACTGGTGGTGGAGGGTAGTCATTTTCTAGTCTGCATTGTCAGTGAGGTAAGACTCAATGTCTTAGTGGTCTGTCACTGCAGTGATTGGTGCTCTTTGGAGGGACCATCTGCCAGGCACGAACCTCACAGCTTTATTTAGGAAATCCAAGTACTTACAGGCACTTACACCACCAAGCAGGTCTGGCTGTGTGAAGTGGGACTCCAGAGAGGGAGTTGTCCCTTCAGCAGAGAAACAAAATACCTCAGTTTCTCTCTGTTAAAGAGAAGATGATTCCATGACAAGGATTTCAAGCACTTTCTTAGGCTGAAGATGCCCTTCAGGAATTCACTGCTGAGAAATTCCCTTTTCCTTAGCAGCATTTCCCCCCACTTTTAATGGCAATGTATAGCATGCCTGGATCAGCAGTGCAAACTGGCTTCCTTGAGAGTGCTTTCTTGCCTGCTGTTATTGTTCTGGTTTTGATTTGTATTTTTCTTAATCTGAAATGGAACTGTAAAATCATTCAATCTGACTGGCCAAAATTGCTTGCTTTGGAAATTCCTGAACATAGTATCTACAGCTCATGAGCATCATTACTAACACAATGAAGAGACACCTCCACTTGTAGAAATCCCAAGTTCCTGAGAGTGTCAGGGACACGGCGAAGGACAGCAACATGTTGTCTTATCTCCTTTCTGGCCAGGATAATCCCTGATTCCAGCCTCTGGTGGTCTTGTTTTTTCTAGGACAGGCATTGCTGGAGACTGCTGCCATGGGGCACTCCTTTCAGGGATGGTGAGAAATCCTATTTCACAAGTAGTGTAGGAAAGATAGCATTTCACCCCAGCAAAATGCAACAGGGTCTCTTGTCTCTCATGTCTGATGATTAAGTGCCTGGCTTAAAGAGCATAATTTAAATAGCTGTTTCCAGTGAGGATACAGTGCCACTGGGTTGGAATAGTGCCAAGGATTGCTAGGCCACAGGCTCAGTGGGGGCCAGCAGAGTTCTAGGGCACCGAATCCCCAAGCTAGAAATAGGTGCCAACTTAATTAAACTACTGATCCAAACTCATCAGAGAGCGAGTCTTGAAATCATGGGAAAAGGGAGGGCAAGAAGAGGCTGCCAGAATTTTAATAATAAAGGTAATTAAAGTAATAAAGCACCTTTTGCATCTTTCCCCTGTGATTTTTAAAGCTCAGTTCAGGATCAGTAGCTCATTAAGTGTGGCTCTGAGCTCCAGCAATTCTGTTATTGCCGCTTAGAATTATTCCGTTTTCTCACAGATTATTCCTCTCTCATGGGCTTGAGGTTATTAATACTGGGGTTTTGTCTAAAGATGCAGGTACCCTTAGAGGACAGCAGCAGACAAGGTAGTTGCAATTTGACCTTTACAGAATGAAGAGTGGGCAGAAGTCTTTTGATGTCATGTTGTCTGATGGATTTTAAATTACCTGGAGTGAGGTTAGAGTACGACAGAAGCATCTGCTGAGACACCCCTCTGCTCCCAAGGCAGACTGGTTAAGTCTATTCGCTTCCATTCGGCAGTCAGCAAATTTTGCTAAGCTTTGTTTCTGAACATGATTTTGGAAGGGAACCCACCCCTAAATCTTTCCGCCTTTATCAGAACAGCCTGTATGGCTTTGGGCTGCCACCATGAGCACTCCTGTAAGTGCTGGTGAAAAGCCCTCTCACCTGCAGCATAGCTCTTGCTGTGCTACCACAGTGCCAAATTCTCTGGAGAACCCCAAGAACTTCCTGAACTGTGAGGTGCACACTTATGCAGGTCCCCACCAAGCTTCCAGCCTGACTCTGAGGCTGACTTCTGCAGCTTATACAGGATCCAGAAAGCTTCAGGTAGTTCCAGAAAAAGTTTTCTGTGTGGGAGTGGGTGTGTGCCAGTTCAGTCTGATCAGACATCACCTCATGAAGGCTGTGCACATACTTGGATACTAAGAATGAAATTAAGAAAGGGAAAGCTAAGCAAGAGCATCTCATGGGCCTGTGAGCTGGGTTTGAAATTCCTCAGTTGAAACAGTCTAAAGGTGCAATGACAAGGGAATTGGAGCCAAAGGGCCTTCTCCTGAAGGAAGTTCTGAACTGTGCAAGCAACCATGAATTGTTGCTGCAGCCACCTTCTCACAGTCTGAGGTTTGTGTCTTGTCCTCTGTCCTGGCAGCTCAGGAATCTTGGAGTGACTCCTCTACTGGAAGAGGAGGCCTTCAAAAGAAAAAGGTAAGTTTTAAGCTACAATATGTGTTGGTTGTCTTTTAGCCAGCGAGTTCCATGTAACAGATACATTCCTATACATGCTCACTGTCAAACTCCACAGGTCTCTGTCCCTGTAGCTCTGTCTACGTCTGCACTGCATGCATGGCTAGGACTGGAGTCTAAGTAATCTTGACTCTTTGCCATCCAGAGCCACATGCTATTCTGCAGGGTGGCTGTTTTCTGACATGGTTATCAGCTCTAATGTTGCATCCTCTGTCAGTACTTCCCAGGCTGGCTACAGTAATTTGTTGTTAGTATGGATTTAATCTTATGCCCTTGCTTATACAATTTTTTTGATAGTGGCTGAGGAGGTCACGTTCCCTTCACACCTGACAGCTGGTGGCAGCATTTTCCCTCAGCTCAGTGGGACCAACAGTGATTTTCCTCAGATGCCGATACCAAATGATAAGGCACTTGTGCTGAGAGAAGTTGAGACAGGTGTAGCTGTGAGCTGCCTGCCGTGTTGGTCCTGCAGCTCTCTGCCTTGTCATGATTGTACTGGAGGGCCTGTGAGCTGAGCTTTTCTGCAACAAATGCTCTCAGTACCCCATTTCTATCATTGCTGCCTGCTGGCAGGTGTGACGAGAAGCTTCTTTGGCATCCTTCCCACCCCCCACTCCTCTTTTTTAGATTGGAACAGACTTCTCGCCCTTTTTTCTGGCAGCATAGCTGGGAACCTGCTTCAGGCTGTGCTCACTACAACAGGATTAGCCTCTTGTTAAAGCCATCTCCTTTTGATCTAGCCCTGTTGGAGAGAATCTGTCATGACTCTCTGGCTTAGCAGGGGCATGATGAAGTGTTTGCAAGGGGAATCTCCCCCCATGTCGTGGGATTTTCCCCAATACTTGCTCAGTTGGACACTTCACTGCTGCTAATCTCTACATTCAGGACTCGTGCCGTTGCAGAGACCAGGCGGCTTTCTGAGGACCAGTGCTTTCAGGGGTAACGGATCTGTTTGATTGAACAATCCCGGAGGGGTTTTCTTGCTGTCGCTTTGACTGTTCATCTGGGATGCAAGAGGAAGGGCCCCATTCTCTGAGTCAGGGGGCTGAAAGAACAGGGATGTGTAACACATCATCTTGAGAACTGAAGACATAACTCTTCAAGTTAGAAAAGAAGCTGAATTTTTCTGTGGAGAGGCAGCCAACCCTTCTTCCTTGGACTTGGTTTTCTTGATCATTTTTTTTTTTCTTTCCTTCCTTTGCTGACAGTTGCCTGAGAAATTTACTCCTCTGGCCCCCATCACAGCTCCAGTAATGGGCCTGCCTGCTGAACCCCAAGGGATCCATCCTCAGCTATCCAGGTTGCAAGAATCTGGCCAGTCACCCCCAGGAGCACCCAAGGAAGGCAGCCTACAGGTATCAGAGAAAATGGGGCATTCCCCAGCCACCAGCATCTTGTCAAGTAGAAAATAACTCAACTTTTGAGGTTCTTACTGCTTGGCAGCTGTAGAGGGCTTATGCTGCTCCCTAGCCCTTACAAGGCATCTCTGCCTGAGTATTAGAGGAGTTGCCAGGTTGGAAAAATGACACCTGGGTATGGGTGGGAGAGAGTGAGGGAGACCAGGCAGGCTGTCAGCCTGCTGTGAGTTGAGAATCCAGAGGCCTGGAGCTGTATCACAGTCTGAAGATGATAACCTAATTCTGTGCTTGCAGTATTCTCTGGGTTTGTGAAGGGGTGAAATTCCTTCTGTTCTCTAGTTTCAGGAGGGGAATCTACCTGCTCTAGCCTTTCATGTTCCTGTTGCATTCATTCAGCTGCTTTTTTTGTCTGTCAGTATCACCAGCTACCTGTGGAGAGCATTGAGAGGAAGGAGCTGCCCCCTGAGCACCAGGCTTTGAAGGCCACATTTGAAGGGTTGGTGCAACGCTGCTCGGCTGTTGCCACTGATCCAGTAAGTCCTCCCTTCTCTGATCTTTGACTTTTTTTCCCTTATAGATGTTTGACTGGTGCTTCCTTCTTACAGTTGGTAAAGAGTGGAAAAGTCTTGTCCCTATAACCAAGTCAATCTCCATCTGCCTCCTTCCTTTAGGCTGCAGGCTTGTTCATCTTTGGGAACTGAGATGCAGTCTCTAGCATTTATCCTCTGCTTCTCATTGCCTTCTTGGAGTAATGATTCTGTCCTCCTGGCTCTTTCTTTTAAGGGAAGTAGAAGAATTTACTCAGCTAATTCAGTTTCACTGGCTTGATCTGCAGATAGTTCCTGCAGAGCTGGTATTACCAGCTGTCCTTAGAGCTTAGAGGGAAAGGCTGAGATATCCCAGGTGGAAAAGAAAGCCAAACAATCTTTGTGTTCATGTCACTGTAATTTCTCCACTTTGGTTCCTGGAAGGCTGTTGGCATATGTCACATTGGGTGAATGTGTCAGGCCAGACTGTCTGGAAGCAGAAAAGCAGTGTTTGCACATTGTGTTAGGTTGCTAAGTCTTCCCAGGGCTTGGGGCACTAAGAAGCCTTCCAGAATACCTCTGCTTGGTAGATGTTAGGATGAACACTGAGCCCAGATTGCTGTCCCAGAGTCAGGCAATTAGAGCAGCATCTCCAGTGTGTTTGCTCTGTGCTTTCTGAGAGTGCAGCATAACAGTCTGGGGGATAACCTAAAGGTTCCCTCTATGGACAGAAAGGCTGTAGGTTTGGGCTTAAGCACTTGACTTAGGTGGTGGTTGAATAGCTGTCTTTGTACAGCAGTGCAAGTCAGCTGAACTTCCAGGCTTCCAGGCCTGTTCCAGCAGTGCCCAGAGCCAGGCATTTGTGTTCATGGAATAACTTACCCATGAGTGGATTATTCAAGATGGGGTTAATGAAGTCAGTCTCACAGTCTTATCAGAGCTTCAGTACTCAGGCACTTTCCTTGGTGGTTACCCAGAGGTTCCCTCTTTACCTTAAGGAGACCAGGAAGATGCTCTTTCTTGGGCGAGCCTGAGTTCAGTCAGGGTGAGCCTGTCTGAGCACCCCATGGGTCAACTAGTGGATGTTTCTCACACTTTGGAAGTAGTCACTCTATCCTGTGGTCTGCAAGCACTAGCAGAAGGGAGGAATGCCTAGGCTGGGAGATGGGAAAAGGGGCAGTCCATCTTTCTGTCCTGGGGAGAGAATGTGCATATATGTACATGTATGTACACGTGCAGAGTGAGGGCATGGCTGACTTGTATCTCAGTCCCTGGCTGTCAGAGGCTGCGATGCAGCTGAATTATAAGGTGCTGTTGAAAGAGGAAGGGAGGGACTGAATGAGAGAATTTGAGCTCTGGAGAGATGGCTTTGAAGCTCTGGCAGACAAGCAATACCTGTTTTGCTTCAGAAAACACGAAGGAAGCTGGAGGACGCGTTGCAGCGGCTGGAGTGTTTGTATGAGAAGCTCCGTGAGCAGGCGGTAAGTAGATGCCACCATTCCTTGTGGTCCAGCTGGCTCCCTGAACCCACCTTTGCACTGGGTTGTGGGTCTTGGTGTCTGTACCAGTGTAACCAGCACATACTCTCTGGGAAGACAAGGGGAGTGCCAAACCTTGTAGCGACCATGAATCCAGACAGCCTTTTATCTTCTTTCCTAACTTTGGCCCAGACATAGTGTAAGGAAGAGCTGAGGAGGTATTTGCAACGTGCTTGTACTCTTCAAGAAATATACTGGCACATAGACAGATCCCAGATGGGAAGGGGCAACTGGGGGTGGTTAAGTGTGTAGTGTAACTCGCTTAGAAAACTCTGAAGTTGCTAATGCCAATTGCTGATGCCAGCTGGCAGTTGTTGTAGTCTGGGAAAGCAAGGGAAGAAGCAGACTATCCTTCCTGCCAGTGCTTGACTGTATAGGTGCTGTTTGGTGAAGTGGACAACAGTAAGGAAGGGTATGGAGGGAGAGAGACCTGTGTTATATTGCTGAACATGCTGACATTTCTGCTCCCTCTCCACAGCTCTCTCCAACCATCCTCATGGGTCTCCATGAAATTGCCCGATGCATTGAGGCTAAGAACTACCCACAAGGTCTCCTGGTTCACACCCAAGTGGTGAGCAGCAGCAGTTTCAGTGAAGTGTCTGGTTTCATGCCCATCCTGAAAGTCCTCATGACCATTGCAGGCAAGCTGAATGTGTAAAGTGTGGAGCAGCTGGAACAGTGCACACTGAGAGCTGGTGGACTGCCTCACCTGTTGATGTGCTGCAAGTTGTGGACTCTCCTTCTGACTCTGGAGAAATAGGTCTGTGCCAGTGCCTGGAACTGTGCTAGGCCAGCACGCCTAGCCCCATCCACTTTCCAGTCAGCCCACTGGTGCCCACAGCTCCTGGAGACTGTTCTTTCTCTCTTCTTTCTTACTAGTCTGAAGCCACTTTCCAGCCCAGGGATCTCAATTTCAGGCTGTCCAGATTGCACAGAGGTCCTTCTTCTTCCCTATATTCCCAGCACAAAGGGGAAACTCCTTCCCTTCTAGGCTGACATTGCTTTTTATTTTTCAGGAAACAAACAGGGCTGGTACCTACAGCACCACCACAGAAGAGCCTCAGGCTCTACTCCCTGCTGCAGAGTAAACTTCCTGAGTGGTAGCTGGGCTGCCTTGGGAACCTAGGCTGGTGTGTCCTCACTCTGTTGGGCTGCAGTGAGGATCTCTCCTGGCTCCTTTTTTCTCTTCATTCTTATCCTTGACTCACCTTTTCACCCCTCTGCACCCATATCCTGCTACGACTGGGGCTAACTACTAATCTACTCTGGGCCAGCTTTGGTTCTCTTTCTTCTTCACCCAGCTCTTTTGCTTTTAAAAGTCAAGTCTCCTGTTTACCCTCTATCACCTTCCTTTATATCTTTTCCCCCATCAGCTGCAGGCTCAAGCCCATAATGTTTCGGGTCCAGGGATGATTTCCCTTTCCCATTCCTGGGACTCTCCCATTCAGGAATGTTGGGAGGTTGTGCTCTGTCCACTTCTCCCCAGAGCCAGTCACATCCTGTCTTGGGGCTAAAAGCTGCCCTCTCTGGCTCCTGGCCTTTTTAACTTCTTTAATTTTAGCACAGCTGGACTTCTACTCACTGGTGTTATCTAAAGGCTTCCTACTTCAGGCTTTTCAGATGGCCTAGGGACTTTAAGAGCAGCAGGGATTGTTTAAGTCCCATAAAGATTTTCTTTGAGCTATCCTGACCAGCCCAGACTTGAGCAGGGAGAGACAGCTCATTGTTCCAGGTATGGTGCATTCATCCTGTCTACAGTTACAGATACATGCAAAGGTGGTTCTCAAAAGCCTCTTGGCACTATGGTGGTAGAAATATGCTGCAGGAGGTGATGCTGTCAGGACTTGAAGATCTGGCTTGTGCTGAGACTTGTCATCACTGTGGCAATTCCTCTGGGAATAGATGAATGAAGCATATCTGTTCTGAGGAAGAAGTCTGGGAAGGCAGATGGGATTTTAGGGCACATCTCTGTGTGTGTATATTTCCCTCTCTTCCTCCCTCCTTGCCTTCTTTCTCAACATCCTTCTTACTAACCAGGCAGCATAATCATTGATCCATAGCTGGGAGTGAGGCTTCTTCCCAAGGTTTGGATGCAGCCAGCCCCCGCTTTCTCTGCTTGCTGCTTGAGTGATAATGCTATTGTGGGCCTGCGGTTCAGTGACGTACACGAATCAGCCTAGTCTACCATGAGACTTAGGAGGGAGGAGAATCAGAGAAGGGAGGAAGAGGACATGTCTCATTCTCTCCTTTCCAGGTCAAAGTGCCTCCTTGTTGCTGCTGTGTTGTTTCTATTGCTGCGGTTTGATGCACTGAGAAATTACAGAATGGTGAAATAAAAGCTGTGTTTTGTGATGCTTTTTTTCATAGGCTTGTCACCTCTGGCTGCAGGGTTCTTCCTCAGTCTGCATGGCCACCCACTGAGGGGGCAGTTGAGAACTGTGTGAGGCAAACCAGATTTTGGGCTCTGCTGCTATGGGCAGCATCCATCCTGGTGTGGTGAGACCTCAGGTCTTACCTACTCCCAAAGGCTGCAGGGTCAGAGCACTGATCTTCTCCAGATCACCTACGTCAGTTGTGAATGTTTATCTGCATCAGACACAAGAAGGCCCCCAGACTCAGGTTCTCTTGGGGAATCTCAGTGGTGTTGGGGATTTTGCACCTGACATCAAGAGCTGGAAGTATGTCAGTAAGTAAACAGAGAGCCCTTGATGACATCCTCTCCCACTGGAAATAAATGCTACACCACTGAAGCCATGCTGCTTGAACTAGGATAAGGATTGGACCTGTGTGGAAATTTATACCATTGAATTGTCAGTTCTTATCATTAGTTAATAACTTAGGAATCTGTTGGCTGATTTCATTTAATCTTTTAAGGAGGTAAGAAGGCTGAATTGAAATGTACTACTGAGAAAAAGTTGGGGGAATCAAACTTGCTTCTTATAAAGAAAGAAATTCTGATGTAACTTTTTTTCCTGTCAGCTAGCTAGTATGTATGTACAAGCCTGCCAGTTAGCACACATGAAACTCTGAAATATGCAGGACTGTATTGCATAGCCCAAGGCTGGATGACTTGGGAGGAAGCAAAGGCTTGGAAAGATTGTTTGGATGGTGAAAATGTGAAGGGCTGTTGCTGGGAAGGGCCCAGGGTTTATGAGAGTTTTGGGTGTTAGGGGCACAGCACATGCATTCAAGGAAAACAAGCCTTTTGTAGTTCTGCTGCTGGCAGAGGCAAACACCCAGTGTGAAGGAGTCTTGAAGAGCTTTTGCAGCTTGTGCTGGAGCAGTTAGCAAACAGCCTGGCCTAACAGCTGTCCCCCAGCAGGGGCATGCAAAGCTGATTTTCAAAGGTAGCACTTGTGCAGCATCCAAACCGGGTCATAACACAGGTAGCCCAGGTGGCATGCATTTGCTTAATGAGTGCGTAAGGGAAGTCCCAGCTTCTGAGATTCTGCCTTTTGGGACTCAGTTATTGTACCCTGTGCAGTCCAGCCCTTTGCTCTCTCAGGCCACTTCTACTGCTGAGAGATAAGCACAGATTTTCCATGTATTTCTCAGATACATTTGATGTTAGTTTCCTCCAGCACACATAGCTGCTGCTACCCAGGACTTGCGCAGAGACTGGCTGTTTATCCCACCTTTGACGTGAGTCCTTCCCACCTGCCCCTTTGTTGCTCTGTTTTGCTTCATGTTTACCCCTGTAAGCACCATCCCTGAAGGTCTTTGTAGTGAAAGCAAGCGGGGGCGGGGGAAGTGAGGTGACTCGCTTGTAAGTCTTGGAGAGGCTTGTGGGAGAAGCCGTGTCTCTGCAGCCCTGGTGTGGTATATTACCCTTCAAACCCCACTGGAAAGTGCTCCTCCATTTATAGCACCCTCTTGGCTGGCTGGTAACAGCTTCTGGTCTACGGGCAGTGGGCACTGCCCCCTCCCATGTGGGCACATGGTTTCACAGCAGTCGGGCACTAGAGAAAGCAATTTCAGTTGGGTGAGTAGGCCTTTTTGTTGACAAAGAATTTGGGGGGAAGGGGGCAGTAGGAAAGGATCCCTGGGCACAGAGAACAGAGCTCTAATCCTGTGGCAGATAACATCATGTCTGCAGGCTAGGCTTGTGTGTGTTTGGGGGAGCTGGAGGGGCAGAGATTGTTAGGCAGTATTTGTTTGTAAAGCCACTTGCTCTGAAGATAATGCTTGCACTAACTTCTATTGAGGGAGCAGTGTGAGTCCCCACAAAGTCCTTTCCCAAAGTGTCTTTGAAGCCAAGAACCCATTGAAAGGAAGAAAGGCCAAGAGAGGGGATTAGTTTGTTCAGCAGCTGTGAATTTCAGTGGGAGGCTGATGAACTCCAAAGTCTTTGTTGAGATGTTTTTTGTAAGGAGCCCTGCTGGAGGGAGAGACCCACACCGGGGCCGCGGCCTTAGACAAGAAGGAATCTGAAGCGGTGGGGAGCTGTAAACGGGCCACAAGGACTTTTCCCAAACACTTTTCGGAAAAGGTGTTGTAAAGAGATCGGAGGGGGATTAGCATGTGAAATGACACTTTCCATTGACTCCACTGAGGGGAGGGGAAAAGGGCTGGCTGGCTGATTTATTAGCATTTTGTTCCCTTCTCTATTCTGCTCCCTCAGCAGCCCCCCCTCCCCATCTCCCCTCCTCCCGAGCCCTCTAAAGAGGCTTGGATTGGAAAAGGGAGCGGGGGGCTGCCTGTTTGTGTGTCATCTGGGTGAAGGTGACCACCTGGGAAGCTGAATGTAAATATTTCTCCTCTGAGGAATGCGCCTTCATTAAACCGAAATGAATACATGGAAGCATCCAATCCTGCCCACAATGGCAGCAGGGCCTTTACTGCTGCGGGCTCCGTGCGCCGGGAGGGGGGACCCGCTGCTGAGGTCAGCACATTCTGCAGCTGCGGTGTCGCCGTTTCCCCAGCGGAAGCAGCGTGTGGCCGTGGGGCTCACACTGAGGTGCCCCACATCTCCCCTTCGCCTGCAGCCACAGCCCGGGCTGTGCCACGGCCTTCGCGGGGCAACAGTGTGGGGCAGCAGTGTCAGCAGGGGAGGGATCGACTACGAGTGGAGGAAGAGGGAAACGGCTTCTACAGCTTTTCCAGCTGACTCTTGGAACGGGGAGGGCCCACAAGGAAAAGGGAGCCCCATGCTGGAGCTTTCCCTGGTGGTCGAGAAGCTCTTGCCACCTCTTTCCTTTCCTGGCCAACCACAGGGACATAGAGGAACTGCTGATGGGGAGGCAAGAGAGACCTACGGCAGGGTCACTGTGTTAATAGTTGCTGCGCACAGTAATAATCTGTGCACACTGTGGTGGTTTGTGTGTGAAGTGGAAGTGTTTCAGTTTTCCCTCAGAATGGGCCAAGATTTCTTGCAATTTTTGAAAGGCCAGATTACTGCTTGAAATGAATGCTCTTGATCTGGTGAAACCCTAGGTCCAAATTCTTATTCCCTGTGAGGTAGTCCTAGGATTTGGGGGCTAATTGATAATGAAGAGACACATACAGGCTGCTGAATGTCTTTAATGTTTCAGCTATGAAGTGGGCAACTGGGCCCTGCCTTCCCCTGTCCCACCCTATTTCCTCCTGGCAGCTGCATTGTGGTTGGATGCACCTTCAAGCAAGCTCAGGGCAGAGTAAACCCTTTCCTTTCCTGGTAGGGGCTGAGGTTGTGCTGGCTGGAACTGGTTAGGTCTTCCTGGGCTCAGATGGGTAAGCGGTGTGTTTCAATCTCCAGGACTCTTATACATACACACACAAAATGGGATGAAAGAACACCCAGCCACTTAGACACAACAGCATTTTGCAAGCACTTGGCTACTGATTTATTGCATTGGCTATCGGTTTACAAATATTGGCTACAAGATGGGTCTAATGGCCAGTAACAGCTCTGCTGGCTTTTCGTCTGGCTAAAGGACACTTCAAACAGCAAAGTAGATGGTATTATCACAGCACTGGGGAAGATTGCTGTGATGGTGCAGTGAGCTTATCCAAGTCCTGCAGCTTCTTACCTCCCTCCCCTAACCTCAGCAAGGGAACAGAGATGCATCACCCAAATCTTCCTGCTGCTTGCTTAGCCTATAGAATATATACAATAAGTGGTAGAGGAAAAACTGTTACGTATACATCACAGTAACTGTGCAATAAATTAAACTTCAAAGTGCTTCACTTTCCTATTTACACCACCATTAAATAGTAACTGACATTATTTTCTCAGACTAGGAAGAAGTATTTAGTTAGTTAGCTGACAGGGTAAGAGTGCTTGGCAAGTACATCAGGACATGGGGAGTAGGCTCAGCTGGCAGCTCCTCTCTGGGAGAGATTTGGGAGGAAAGAGGGAGTGGAGAAGTGTGAGGGCATCTTTATGGCATCAGTCAGGGCCTTTGGCAGGAATGCTGGCCTGAAAAGAGAGACCAGACCTGGAGGCTTGGAAGACAAAGAGAAAGCATGTAAAAACTAAGTGATAAGACCCCTTTTTTGGACAGCTGTGTAATGGGCAGGTCAAGCAGCAGCTTTGATCTTGCTGCTGCCATTTCAAATGCAAAGTAAAGCACTGGAGAGCTTAGCAAAGCTGTCAAAGGATGGGACCCAAGCTGTGGGGTTCTGGAGGCTGGCTTGCTGAGGAAGGAGTTGCATGCCTTTTCTATTTCCTCATTGTGTAGGCCTGGGGCAATAACTATTTTAGTGCCTATATTTTTTAAAAGCTTCTTCTCATTTACAGATTACTGATCTGAGTTGCCCAGCTGTTGGTGCCATCTCAGTTTCCTTGTACTTTTTATCTCACTTACTCAAAAGCCCAGAGCAGGTGCTTGTTTGGGGAACAGACAAGCTCAAAACCACAGGAGCCACCAAGACCTCCTGTGTTTTCAGAGATAATGCCATAGTCACTGGATAGAGTGACACTGAGTTCAAGGGACCGAATCTCACCTTGTTTTGTCAACACTTGGAGGTCTCCCCAGAAGACATTACCCACTGCACTAGTGCCCTGTATGGGCAAGGCCTGAGCACTCATACAAGGCTCTTTTGCCTTGTCCAGGCCCCAGTGAGGCAGCAGTGGGAATGAGACAAAACTATACCAAATGGAAATGGTGCCAGGGGCTGATGGGAAGGGCAGGAGAGGAGAGGGGCAGACAGGACTGTGGAGGAGCAGAAGCAAGTTAGAGCTTTCTCTTGAGCTTGCGGCTGGCTCCGCCTCCTCCGCTCCGCTCGCGCTTCTCCTTGCGGACACAGAAGTACTTGGTGACACGTTTGCGGCACTGCTCGCAGCGCACAGCGCAGCACCAGTGGAACTTGCAGTTGCAGCTGGACACCATCTCAGCTCGCCTCTCCTCCACTGCCAGCCCACAGTCCCCACACAGCCGCCGGCAGCTCCGCTTCTCCCACTTGCTGAGCGCCTTGCCCCTCTTCAGGCACTCCCTGCCCTCCGTGCCCAGCAGCCCCAGTGTCTTGTTCTCCAGGCAGTAGTCAGGAGAGTCTTCCAAATGGACCAGTTCCTTCTTGGAGATGGAACTGAAGGTCTCAGCAATGGCACCCCGGCTGGCAGCACTGTTCCCTGCTCCCTGCAGCAAGTCTACCTTCAGGGCTTTGTGGTACCTCTCCTTGAGGTAAGTGCCCACCTCCCGAAACTCAGGCAACTGCAGCCAGCAGGTCTGGGTGGTGCAGCTGCCCGACACACCGTGGCATTTGCAAGTCCGCTTCATGGTCCCTTTCACTGCCTACAGGGTGAGCAGAGAGAGGGGTTCAGGAAAAACCCCCGGAGGGGCCACTTCTGTACTGCAATGCATGCAGAAACATGGCTCCAGGCCTATGGAGGAGTTTGGTATCAATTCTCCCTGCACGATAGTCCTGAAGCTCACAGATTTGCTTTTCCCAGTGCTCCCCTCTGTGAACTGGGAGAAAGAGGACTGCAGGAAGTCATTAACACTGTAACACAGAAGCTTTGCTACCTTAGAGCAGACACCATTGTACTGCTGCTGTCCCCCCCCCAGAAGTTGTTCTAGACATGTGATTTTAGCCACAGCAAATTGTGACTCTCCACAGTGAATGTTCAGAGCCAATTTGGTATGCACCATCAGCTCTGGAGGGAAAGAGGGGCTCACCTTTCTACCTGCCTCATTGTTATGCAGGTTCATAGCAGCTCTGGCATCTTGTCCAGTCTCCAGGGCATCCACAAACTGCTTGGAAATGGCTTCCCCAAAGCCCACATTATCGCTGCAGCCTCCCCACAGCCAGCCTTGTCCCCCTAAGAAAGGAGATGAGATGTGTGCTGTCAAAGAACCAGAAGAGGTTTCAGAAGTGAGGGGAGGGAATGGAAGCCATGGGTCACATCCAGCCTTTCACCTCACAGTACTCCCAGGTTCCCTCCTGTTGAGTTCATGGCATTTCTACTGAGGCCTGGATAATAAGTGACTCAGGCAGGCTGCAAAGGGGTATGTCCTGTACTACAAGTGCAGGGCTTTCCAGGCTTTCTATAGAGCAGGATTTAGAAGCTGTCAGTTATCACGCATTAGCAGACATGTAGATAAGCCTCTGGGTCTCTAATCACCTCTCAAACCCTGACTTCAGCTGGTCCAGTGTGACTTGCAGGGACAGCATCTTGCTAACATTGATTAGCAAACTGGTGGAGGCATCCTGGTCAGAGGCAACAGATTCCCCTGTGCCTGGAACAGCCCAAGCCTGGCACACGTGTATCGAGGAGGAGGCCCTGGTTTTGGCACACCCAGAATTCTCAGACGATGTTTGGCATCTTAGAATGGTCTGATTTTCTAGTTACCGTAAAAAAACAAGGGAGTCAGTACAGAACTGTGAAACTGCACAAAAATATGTGGAAGGTACTTTTCCTAACTGAGTGGGAACTGAGTGGGACTGGAAAAATGCCATGCAATTTTCTTTTTTCCCTCCTAGAGAAAGATGCCAAATTATTAATGAAGATCTGAAATCTGGAATATTCTGACCCTGACATGCCACATTGGTACATCTGGGGAGTTGTGGTTTAATGACCTCGTGCCTCTCTGGAAAAGCCTGGCCCTTGCCTGGACTTCCCCAGGGCATCATGATCCCCTTTCCCAGAGAAAGACAGGAGTGTTTCATGAGAGGTGGGTAGTTGCAGTGGATAATGCAGTCCAAATCAAGAGCTGGGACTGAAGGAAGTATGAAAACCTTTCACCGACTTGGATTCAGTGCAGTGGCTGAATTGAATCATGCTGTTTTGGTCAAGCCCACAAGTTTTGTGTACCTTACAAGGTTCTAAGTTCACAATGGAAAGTTTTCATGAAAAACAGATATATTTGAGGGAAAAAGAATATGCCATGACTAACTTGGTTTTCCAGAGAAGATAAAATTTGATGTGTTGTTGCCCAAAAGTCTTGCTCTGCTAGAGACAGGCATTCCCAAACTTTGGACACCTAAGCAGCAGCAGCTGTTTTCAAAACTATCAGCCAGTAAAGTAAATTACTAAATACTGGACACTCCAGAGGAGTTTGTCATAAAGTGACACATACTGACTGCCGAGTGTGGCTGGGTAGGGCATGGCTTTTAAAAGATTTTGATCGCTTGAAATTTGACCTTTTTCTATTCAAAACAAAACCCCTAAATGTCAGTGTTTTCTGTGAAAGCTGAGCAGAGAGCTGGACTGGTGCAGCCTGGAGCTCCCTACCAGGGGTGCTGGGCAGCTGAGGGCCTAGATACCACAGTCATGTGGATGGTGCGAGGGCTGTGTGCTGCCACAGTGGTTCTCCTGGTTGTGCTCTTGTGTGCCTGCCATGCTGAAAAGCGCTAGAGAGGTTTATGAATGGCACCCTGCCTTTCTTTTGGTCATTCTGCTGTGGGGCCACCCTGGTCCTGCAGACCCTGGGAACCCTGATGTCCCTGATCTGTGCTGCTATAACAAGATCTACCATTTAGGTGCGTGGCAACAGATCCATTTCTCTGCCCCTATGACACAGTCATTCTCTCCAGAAGCTTAAATAGAGTTCTCGATTTGAACCAGGGAAATTGCAACCCCTTCTACTCTCCTGCTCATTTAGAAAGTACTGGAAAGCATCAAGAGCTTGGCTGGTGTAAAGTGGAGGTTGCTCTGTTACCTTCCACAGAGCTACTTTGTTTTGAACCAGGGACAGCTCTGCTCTGAGCATTATTCCTGGGTGTGGGGACCAGGAAGGGGAGGTTTTTCTGCCGGCCTCAGAGGAGGAGAGAAGAGCTTCTCCTGCCGCCTGGGACGAGAAAGGGGCAGCAGCTCATCTCTCCTTACCCAGCTGTCCATTGCGGGAGTCGTCACAGCCACAGTTGTCAAAATCCCCCAGGCTGCAGTTCCGGGTCAGTGTGTACATGACGCCCGCAGAGCTGATGGCATGGACAAAGGCTGTTTCTCGGTTTGCTGTCAAGGGGGAATACAAAGAGAGCAGATGTGCTAAAGATTTCATGGCAATGGCAGTGTTAGAAATTGTTCCTGCCATGCAGGAGTCTGCACAGGACATCTGCAGTGGGGAAGACTTTGTGAGGTGGAGAAGAGGCCCTACACGTCAGATTACCTTAGTTCGGGCTTGAACTGCATGAAGGCAGAAGCTCCCAAAAATGATCCAGACTGACTCATGCCATTTCAAAGGGTGTGGACGAGAGAGCACCTGGCTGTCATTGTGGGAGCTCAACAGTGGCAATATAGCACAGACAGCCAAATGTCCCCCACTTCTCACTAACACATCCCCAACAGGAAGGAGGCCTCTCCTAGGATCAAAGAGCTCCTTCCCCACAGCTCCCTCGAGCCTTACCTTCTGCTGGAAGGGCTCTGAGCAGTGACCATACCTACCCACCAGGATCAGTTTGGGAATCATCAGCTAGCTTCACTGAGCCTTTGGCTTTCATTTACTACCAGCAAGGTGTGGATCTGAGCAGATAACCTTGACAGGAATGATTCAGGGATCTGCTTCTGGTCTCAGAGGGGGCCTTGTGCTGCAATTTTCTCCTCAAGGCCTAGCTTTGAAACCTTTGTCCACCTCTGCCTTGGGCTCTGGTCCCTTGTCTGCTGCCAGTCCCACCAGAGGCCTGAGTCTCTCCTCTACACCCAGCTCCTGCCCTTACAGAGCAGGTATGAGCCCAGCCCAGCATCAAACATGGATCTAGGGGGCCAGGTATGCACTGAAATATTTCCTGGGACCTGCAAATAGGTAAGGAATAGGATACAGTAACAATGACCACAGCCCCATGCCCTACAGTGGCCTAGGTCGGGGTACTGGATTTCTGCCTAGGGTGATTCTGACATCTGGAAGATGTAGGAAGACTTTTCTCCTGCCTCTTGGCCAGAGCACAGCCACTGATGAACTCTTTCCTGCTCCCTTTAGCCTTATCCCCCTGCTTGCTACCCAACCAGCCTGCACTGGTTCTCAGCCTCCCTGGGATACCCTGGGACACCATCTAGGCATGGTGTGGCCAGCAGCCCATGTGCAGGTCAGGGGGGGGGCATCCTTGTGGGGAGGCAGTTGTGTGAGGGTTGGTCCTGCGCCATCTGGGGTTCAGCAGGTCCGTAGGTGAGGCTGGCATTGCAAGGATGCCTTGGAGCTAGACCCCCGTGTGTCTGGGAGCCGATGGGTGAAGGGGTCTCCTGGAGAGATCCCTCTGGGGGATTCCTGGGAGAAGCACTTCCCAGGTGGGGATGGGGAAGAAAAGGAGGTACTTGGGAAGAGAGGAGGGGGCCATGGGCTCTAACCTGTAGCAAGGGGGTCCCAGTAGTGGTATCCAATGCGTTCCTTACCACTGCGCAGCCCACCGTGGCTGGAGAGCTGCAGTGCCCTCTCTGGGCAGTTCCAGCGATCCCAGGCAAACTGGAACTTGCACTCCTCGATGCCGCTCTGTGCCCCAGCCGCCACACTGCTGGAGTAGATGAGATAGGCCTAGGAGCAGAGCTGGAGGTCAGCACAGGGACGATGCATATTTTCAACTGAAAGTAACCTGCATGCCATCTTACAAAGGCAACACATACAGAGCTGAGAAGGTCTCCCAGCCTTGGCTTCCCTGAGAAGTGGTGCTCACCATCAGCAGCAGCAAACCCATTTTCTGCTGTGCTGGGTCAGAGCCTGAGCCTCCTGGGGGAGAAGGCTGAGCTCTTGGCTGTTAGCCACGTTAGGAAATGTGCCAGCCAGCCTCTGCCATGGGGAACCCCTTATCTCTTCACCATGAGAAGAAACAGAGCCTTCTGCTCAGAGATCAGGGAGCTCTAGGCCAGCAGATGCCTCAGCCTGCCACCTTCTTCACCACAGCTCCAGGGGGAGAGCTAGTGCTTTGGAGCAAGGTTGCTCCACCAGTGTATTGGGAGCTAGATGGGCCTGGAGGTGTTCCTGGGGAATAGCCAGAACAAAAACTGGGTAAATTTTTCAGCTGGTCCTGGCTAAGAAAAAAGGCCTCTGAAAGAGGAGCACAATGATGTGAGGGGTCAAAAATATGGAACAAATTCCTGGCAATTTTAGTTGGGCTCCTTGAGGAAGTATGTTTTACAGGGCTTAACAGCAAATACTTTCCAGCTGGATCAGTGTGGGCCCTGACGCCAACCTGATCCTCAGGAAGCAATAGATGGCAGGTGAGAACCTTGGCTGGTGTCAGTAGACAAATCTCCAGAATCTGGCCCCAACCAGCTTAAAAGAACCCCAGGTCAGCACTGCTCAGGGCTGGTGCAGCCCAAGGAGCTCACAGGTTGCAGCTCACAGCAAATCTTTCCTGGCCTTTCTCTGCCTTATTGCTGGAAACCTGGGGGTGAGGGGAGCTCTGGCCAAGGCTGAGTGGAGAGGAGTGGGAAGGAGGAGCACCTCTCTCTCCCTCTCTCTCCTTCCCTCTGTGGGTTTAGTAGAATCAGGGACAGAGATCAAAGGGATTTCTCTTACCTTGGGGCCCGTCATCAGGAAATTATTCACTGACCTGGAAGACAGAGACAGTGTCAGCAGGGAGGGGATGATGGCAGAGGGGCCTGGGGAATGCCAGGCATCCCATGGCTCTCCTCTTACCCCCCACAGTCTGCCTGTCTCCTGGCTGCAGGCACCTCTAGTCTCTCCCTCATGTCCCCTTGCTGCTCCCTGAGGGACAGGACAGTGCCGTCTCCTTCCCCCCGCCCTGCTCCCCTCAGTCAGGCTGTACTGGGCTGCAGTTCCTTCACTGCTCTGTCTTTTTGCTTTCCTCTGCTCAGCTACCCTTTGTACCAAGCCACCCATTATTTTAGTCCTTTCCTGTTCCCCTAGCCTTGCTTTTTACCTCACTTGACTAAACTCAGGGTAGCATTTCCCCCAGCCCCAGGAGTGGGACCATGCTGAGGGAAGGAGGGCATCACACCACTGCCCTTTGCAGTACGTGTCCAGATGCATCTCTCCAGATCACAATCCCTTGTTTTCCTGTGGTGCCAGCTCTGACTGCCCATACTCTCCTCTTGGTCAGGTTATGGTGATGGCTGAGCACAAATATACATGTCCTCCCCACCCTCCTGGACACTGTGCAGGGGATCCCAGGGGTTTGGGGTGGGTGGGAGGTCCTAGACAAAATTAAGCTTTCTGATGTTCCCATTGAAGGCGTGGAGTGATCATCTCCAAGGGCCAGGCACTGTGGCTTGTCTCCAGCACTGTCCCTATGGGCTTGCAGAACTGATGCTGTCCAGTCTGAGTCCTTCTCTAGTGAGAAAGTCTGTTTCTGTGCAAATGGTCAGTCAGCATCAGGACTCCATATGGTGCAGTGACCACCTACAGAATCTGGAGAATGGCTGGGTGAATCCTGCTTAGCAGTGTCACAGCAGAAAAGACTGACACTTTGAAAGAGCCCAAGAGCCAATTCTAAATATCCCAAGTCAGAAATGAAGTAAGAAAAGAGAGAGTGTCCTAAAAATACCTAATCCCAGTATCTCCAGGTTTGCAAAATAACACTCATCACTATTTCTGGTGAGTCTCTGGAGCATTTTCCCTGCTCGCAACCCAGCACTTCAGAGAAAAGGGTGAGTGTTGTTATCACCCAGAGAGGACACTGAGGCCAGAGAGGTGGCATGAGTGGATTGAGACCTTGCAGTGAGTGAGTGATTGGGAAAATGACAGAGCATGCACTGATAGAAACTTGGCTGTTCAGCTTCTTATGAAGATGACGTTCTGCTTCAAATGAGCCACAAGTATCTCCTTGTAAGGGAGAGAAAGGTACTGTCTTTTTGTGCTACAAATCCAACACAGACACTGTGGGGACATTCCAGGGTGAGCTCAAGCACAGGCAGAGGCAGGCACTGCTGTCCCAAGCTGAGGGTCAAAGTGCAGCCCTGCCACAGACACAGCAACAGACAGGGTGGCAGGACTGGTGTCCAGACATCAGACACAGGAGAGATTGGGCGAGGACGCTGTCCTGCCTTGGAAAACCAGTCATGCAGTTAGCAAGCCCATTTCACCTCCACTAGAACTGCACCCACAGAGATCCTTTCCAATGTACACCACAAAAGGAGGTCTCATTACTTTAGCTTGGTCAAAATCACAAGAAACTTGATCTTTGCTGTTAGAATTTAGAAAGAGTTGAGAGAGTGTGTTTGCAACATTTCTTTCTGGCAAGTCTAGCTTTCTTTTGTTTTAGTTTGGGTTTTGTGTTTTTTTTGGTGAAAATGTGTTTCTATTGATGAAGCTTGCTTTGGGAAAGATTCCCCTGGGTCAAAACAGGAGTGGGCTGTGCCAAGGCACTGCGAGAACAGGAGATTCTTTCCCTTTGTTCCAGGCTTGCGATTCAGACCCGGCTGTGCTCCAGCCCCCATGGGTACTTTAGCACGAAGTCGATGGTTGTTTTGCAGAGGAATTTTCCTTTGGGAGCTGCTTCTGCATTGTACAGCTAATTAAATATTTCCTGGGACTTGGAGAGAAGGCATCTGTAGCCGAGTGATTAGAGCATCGGGTGACCTGAATCACACAGGGCCATGAACCTGGGGCTAATCAGACTGTGTAAGCTCCATGGGTCCCCATCCTAACGCAACTGGGTAGCAGCATGAACAAGTTATTTTTCCATCTGGTTTCCCTTCTGTCCATTGCCTTGACCTTAAGTGCTTTGCTATGGGGACCACACTCAGGATGGTGACAGTGTGAATCTGAGCTGTGAGAAAACTCTTGTAAAATGCTCTGCGTAGGCAAGAGCTAGAAAATTGCAAGTCCTCTCTTATCTTGCTTTTGTCACCAAAACAAGAGAAATATCCTGTCTGCATTGCTTCCCATGTGGGTAGGAAAAACCAAATTCACAGCATATAGGAGGGATTTGCCTCAAACCCTTGGATTAGGAACATCTGGGAAGTTGCAAGGATGGCGTTAGGAGGAAGAGAGTAATCCACAAATTCAGCATTTACAGCAAACCAGCCTGTTAAGCAGGAGTCAATTGACACAACTTCATTGAAGCAGAGGATCTGCTCCTTCCAGGATATACTTTAAGGTTCACAAAAAGGCCAAGTTCAGGATATGCCAATTCTCCATCTGCAGCTGAGTAAATGATACAGTAGCAATTTCCCAGCAGGATATTCTAAACACTTTATAAAGTCAGAGAGACAGAAGGCATTTTCCTTGAGCTCTCAGATCAACAGGCAGGTATGCTGCTGGCTGGGTTTGTAGGACTTAGACAAGTGAAGGATTCACAAAGATTCAAGTGTTTGGTGCACTTGACACCCCAACATTTAACTCTTGCAACTGCAAGTGGGTTCAGGAGAAGGGGAGATGGGACTGTCGTATGGCTGGGGGCTGGCTGAAATTTTTCTTACTTGTGTTGAGGGGGAAGGAAACATAATAATGGAGACAGAATCTGTGTGCTTTGTCTTTTCTCCCATGATTTAGTTAAGAAAAATGCATTTCCATTCTGTATATAGTCTCCAGTAAGGGCAGAGAGCAATTAAGTCACTACTTACACAGATGTAGTACAATAGTGACAGTGTCTCTAGAATCATCTCTGTGCTGCAAACAGGAATCACTACCAAAATCTCTCTTCATTATTTTCTCTGTGATTTTTAAAAAGAAATTATGTATTTCTACTAAATTTTCATTCCTTTGCAAAGGAAAGCAGAATGTAAAACTAAACTAGTTAAGTAGTTGCATTCACAGCTGGTGTGAACCAGCCCAATTCCCATGACTTCGGTGATTTTTTTGTACCATGCACATGAAAGGAGATATTTGAAGCAATTTCTCTTCTCTGAGGAAGCTCACGGGGTTCCTATCTGTGTAAACCCCTTTCCCTCCACCTTCAAACTCCAGGACAGCATTACACAGACTGAAGCGAAGCAGGCTCATAGCTAAGCAGGTAGAGAGAGGAGACCTCCGAATTCCTCTGCCCCCTCCCCAGGCTGTGCAGGGCCCTGGCCAGGGTACAGTGCTTCCCTCACCACAACTCTGTCTCCAGGTAAAAAGCAAATCTAGGGCAAGAGATTTTCATGGGATCCAATATTAGGAAATTATCTCAAAGCTAATGAATATCTTTAGCAGGAGTTTTCTATCATAGTTTTATTGAATCTGAAAGCAAAGAACCCTGCCAAGCAGCTGTCCCATTATATTTTACTCATATCAAATACTAATAAGCCTCAAATAATTCTGTCTCAGTTACAACTTTAACCAGTAACAGCACCACACTCCTCGGTTTAATATGCCCTAAGAGCCTTATCTAATCTCTCATTACAATATTTGTCTGATACCTTACCACCCACTCAGGTTACTGTGCTGCTGGTTCTGCTCTTTAGAAAATGGTAAAGCTGTATTTAGATCTTTGCCATCATTATTGTAAATAGAGAAAATTGATAGAATTTCACTTTGGATCTGAGTTTCATTCTCAATATGAGCTCCCTGATATTATTAGAAAACCAGGGAGGCTGGAAACCAAAGGCAGTCCCACAGTTGAAGTGTAGAAAATACATTTAGAAACAAACTGCTGCATTAAAGATCATTATATTATTCCCACAAGAGAGGAGACTGGGTGGTAACTCAATAACCTTTGAAGCTTTACTTCTTTTTTCTTCATTTTTCTCTATTTTGTTATATTTATTTTGGGGTTTTTTGTTCCTAAATGCAACCCTGACATTTTGATCACCTAGAAATACACTGGTTGAATGGTCCGTTAGATGATAAAATCTAATGCACACTCACAGAAGGGAAGTGGCCACATATATATTTAAAGAAATGTTTTGTTGTTGTTATATATTGCTCCCCCCCATGCTGCCACTCCCAATACTTGTGATTAAATCACAGGAAAAAAAAAACTTGTTGTATTTTAAGCTGTTGGATCAGATAAAGAAAACCAGCACAAATTTCAAGCAGAATTATTTTATGATTCCCACAAACTTGTCTTTTTTCTCCTCAAGGGTTAAGGGATACTGTCTGCAAAATGGTCATTTCAAATAAAGGTTGCAATTTTCCTTTCTCTCTGGAACTCATGACCTATGAGCAACATGCAGAGAGAAGCGGGGTTGTCTTGATCTATAAACTTTTCTCTTAGATAAAAACTGCTGAGAGACAGGGAATTTAAACATCCAATTTCGAACTGAAAATGCCTTGGATTTCCATATTTAGCTCTACTTTGTGCACTGAAATTTCTCTCCTTTGAACTGTTTCTTTAAAATGTTGATTTTTTTTTTTTTAATGTATTCTAAACCTGTTTTTATTGAGGAAAGCAAGACACATACACAGGAAGAGCAGAAAAATAACAATAAAATCAGCATGAGCTCTTGCCTAGTCTCTCTGTAGAACATATGTATTCCCCTTGTTCCAGAAGGGAGTTTTATCTTGAGTTTGCTGCTTTATAGTATTTAGACATATACAAATTGTGGCACATTCTTTTAATGAAGGGAGTAGAAAATCTCTGAAAGAACATAAATTTCACTTCCAGACTAACAGGAATGAGTTCCCATTTACTCTTTAGTTTCTCTTTCTGTAATTTTGATTTCTCCATCCATGGTAATAACCCTAGAGATCTGCTGTGGGGAAGGCAGGGGATTTTAGTAATTGAATGGTAAAAGACTTTCCTTGCCGTTAGAGATAAGTCTGTAACCTGCTGAGCAGATTCCCCAGGGCATCACAGCAATGGAGAATAAAGTTTGGGTACTCAGTAAAAATCCCATAGGAAAAATACCTGCAGAGCCCATCTCCCTTTGGGAATAGGACTGATATATCCCACAAGCAATGATAGGAGATTTGATGCTAGTGCAATCTCTTTCTGTTCACGCTTATAGAACTTTCTGGGAAATAAATATAACACCACCCTTAGGACAGAGCAAGGGGTCCACAGCAAATGGCCATAGATTTATGCACAGCAGAACTGGTCTGATGGGACTCAGGTGGTTGGAAACCACACCGTAGCAAAATCCATACCAATAGCTGCTCCCCAGGAAATCCTAGTAGATGAATTTCAGACATGTAATTCTGCCCCGTGTGTGCCAAGGAGCTTGGGTCTCAGGCTGCTCAGCCAGAGTGACACTCCTGTGTATCTAACTCACTCCTGCTGGCTCTGAGCTCTTAATCACGGACTGTCCTCCTTGGGGAGCATGAGAGAAGCCCCACTTGATTTAATTAAGACAAGAGACAAGCTGACTGGGACCCTTTGGAAAAACAGAAGTCCCTGGCTTTTCTATTGGGTTATCTTCCCACTTGAAAGTGAGGGGCCAGGTCCTCAGCATCCGCTCTCCTCTATTTTACTATTTTACAGCTCACAATTTGGCCCATAGTTATTTTTGGGAGGCGCAGGGGCAAAGGGGGACTTTCATAGATCTAACCTCTCTGCCAGTGAGTGTGTAGGGACTTGGTTAAATATCTGATTCCATTAAAGACAGAACTGAGCTAAGTGAGAAAGATAAGACATTTAGGAAGGTGAAGAGGAATTTCCTTAGGGTATCTGGGAAGAACACCTGCCTGTGACACAGACTGAGGTGCTCTTGATACTCACCAGGCACAGCAGGACTGGAAGAAGGGAGTGAGGAAGAAGATGCCCAGATAAGGGTCCATGTGAAATATAAAATCCAAATAAGGAGGGAGAAAGGAGATCCTAAAAAAACCCCAAACTTAGGTACCACCACCAGAGAAAAAGAAAAAAAAAAGCAGCACAACTAATTTAGGGAAGGGATGGAGTTATTTTCTACCCGGCAGTCCTGGTGTGATGAAGAGGCGGATGCCTCCTGAATCCCACCTTCTGCAAAGGGTAACCAATCCTAAAGTAAGAGCTAAAGGGGGCTGGTGAAATGGAGCCGCAGAACTTCCTAAGAAGAGATTATCTACTTAATTAAAGATTTTTTTTTTTCCCTAAGTCCTTCAGCCAATCAGCACTCAAGTGCCAGAGAGAGATTGAACTGATGAAAAGAACACCCCAGGTTCCTCGAAGACAAATGCACCACGAAAGGGATAAGAGGGAGGGAAAAGGGGGGGGGAAAAAAGAAAGAAAAAAAAAGAGAGAGAAAGGGATAAAGAAAGAGACAGCAAATCCCTTAAAGTAATCACTAGATTCAATCTCCACCAGCACTACCCTGGCTCTCCATTCCCGGCAAAGGCAACTGGAAGGGCTGCTTTTGGAGTGTCCTCTCCTCCTCCTGCCTTGGAGACACCACCAAGCTGGGGTGCACTGGGTGCTCTGGGATGGGGGGATTGGGTTCAGGCTGTCTGTGTCTGCTGCTTGGGTCACAGATATGTGATCATTGTCTCTGCCTCAGTCTCCCCCAGAAGTTTAAGGAGGATCAGGACCAGTTCCTACCTCCATCTGCTTCTCCTTCATCATGGTGACCTGCTCCTTCTTCCCACCTCCTGTTTTCATCAGGCCATCCTCACCCCCGGAGAAAGGCCTCTGTCTAAACCTTCCTATTCACCCTTAATTTTTTTGCTTTTGGCATTTCCTAAAAAGTCCATGAGAGGGGTCTTTGGTTTGGAAGGGTTATCAGTCTCTCACTGAGGGCTTATCCCAGACCAACAGCTGCTGGAGCTGCTTAGAAGTGCATCCAGCCCATGCCAGCTGGCCATGTGGGACATCCCAATTACTGTCACAGCACCCATCACAGATACCCTGACTGGCCCTAAATCAACACAACCAGTTGTATCACCATGTCCCAAAGCCATAGGAAGATCTCCACACTATACAATTGAATTTTGTGCTGTGGACATGATCAGCCAAAACAGGCTGAGACCAGTCAAACTCATTTCATCCAGGGCCAGCTGCCAAGCAGAAGGGCTGGACCCAGGCAGGATCTGAAGAGGACTGAGACCGTGTGGCTGAGCCATCAGGCAGGGCTGGCAGGAGGCTTAGCTTTGCTTGGGGACCCTTCAGATAGACAAAAGTCCCTCCTGGGTTGCACAGTCTCAGGAAAGGAAACCTGCCTGGCAGAGATATGCTCTCTGATGGATTTTGGCCATATCACACAGCTATGCTCAAGTCAGGGAGCCCTGTCCAGGCACAGCACGTAGGACACTGCTGACAAAACACTACATTCACCCAGAGCACTGGCTGTCCAGCCAGGGAACCCCCTCACCCCAAGGGTGGCTGGGCAGTTTATGGGCACCTAGAGGAGAAGAAAATGCAGGTGCCAGCAATTTATCCCAGGGCCAGCTCTGCCCCCAGCTGTGTCCTATTACAGCAAGGCTGATGGTATTTGCACTCATTAAAGCCCTAGCTCTTGGAGCCCTGAGCATTTTAAAAACTAAGGTGTTATGTACACTGAGAAAAAGCTTGAAAATTTGTCTAGTAGAAGATAAAACCCCAGAAACTGAAAGGTGAAGGAAATGAGCCCTTTATTTATTATTAAATTATTTTTAAAGAATACTATTTATTAATTATATTGGAACAAAATTTCAGTGCTGTGATGTTTACCACAGTTTAATGATTTTGGTGGTCTAATTCATTTAGTGGAGGTGGCCGTGCTCCCCCTCCCAGGCTGTCCTGGGCTCAGTGTCGGGAGCAGCTGCAGAGGCTGATGCTGCCTCAGGGGAGCTGAGGGTCTCTCAAGGGGCTCAGTCCCACTGGGACAATGCTGGTGAGATGCAGGAGGTGCCACCATCCTGCACTTGGCATCTACTTCTGATGGTAGGAAGGGGAAGAATTTTCAGTTGTTTCTTGTAAGTCTCCAACTGTCTGTTTCAGGGCTCTTGAACTGGAGTGTTCACATTTCTCAGGTCTGGCAGCAACAGCTGTTTTGAAATCGTGCAACACTTCAGACATTTCTTGACCAACTGGAAAGGAAGGACACCACTGGGTTCACTGGGGTGAGCTGTTTTTGTTACTCTGAGACATATTAAGTAAGAAGATTACAAAAAGTAGGAAAAAATTAATAGTAGGTGGATCCAAAATAAAGAGATGCAATTAATTGTTTTTATTAACTGTTGCAAGAGGCAGCCAGGCCTATCTCCAAGCTCACAGAAGCACCAGCAACTTTGGAAACATCAGCCTCCTCTGCCAACATCTAATTCCAATTAAATACAATACTGACTTTCCTGGAAACAAGCACGTTTTTCAAACCAAAGAACCTGGAGGCAAAGTCTGAAACAAAACCATCCCCAACATGTTTCGAAGTATTTAATTACAGTTCTCAAAAGCTATTTAAAAGATTCTATGAAGCACTATCTAAAGAAATGGGATGCAAAATTGTTTTATATGTTACTCAAATTTTGTTATTGTTACTGACAAGAGCTCTGTAAATTTACTAAATGGATGCACAGAGCAGTAAAATACATTTTATGGCCGGGACTGGTACCTTACCCCACTTGACCCACTGGCCAATACAGATATCTTCTGACCTTTGCACTGAGTACTGTAATATGTGTTTGATTGTTTGTTCATCTCCCAGAATGGCAGGCAGGGCTTGAGGACAACAGCAGATAGAGAACCTGCCACCAACTGCAATAATTGTTTCCAGTTTGTTTTAAAAAAATTAAAAACCCCACAAAATTTTAATATAATACGTCTAGCTTTGATTTCCAGAGTACAGAGAAAATCTGAACTATCGTAAAAGAACTTGTACAAGTAATCACGAAAACCAGAGAAAAGGTGAAAAATAAGGCCTTTAACACTCCTGCTGCCTTCCGCCCCAGTAGCAACGCAACTGATGGATATGA
Organism: Corvus kubaryi; assembly: GCF_017639235.1. Lineage (NCBI taxonomy): Eukaryota > Metazoa > Chordata > Aves > Passeriformes > Corvidae > Corvus > Corvus kubaryi. Next base: position 5,374,940 of record NW_024580672.1, read on the forward strand.
AAAAAGAGGTTAAGAAGGGGGGGGTAATAATTTCAAGTCTGGCTCACAGATATCTCGAAAGTTTCTTGGTGTCAATGCAAAGTGCCCAAAGGACAGATTTGTCAAAACAAATAGCCATTAAAAAGGTCAAGAAAGAATTTGACATTTCTTTTGTTAAATGATATGTAAAAGGTATGAGATCAAAATAAAGGGAAATTAATCTTGTCTAGGCAACACACAGAATTCAAACCTGAAAGGGCTGAAATAGTCTTAGGAAGGTCCAGCTTCCAGTGCAGTAAATGAATTTCAATTCACTCGACTGCAGCTTTGCCTTTTGGACCAGCTAAATGCAGCTTCAATAGTGTCTAAAGCCTGTCAAAATATCCACCTGCGCCCCAAGAAGAACATGTGTACATGTTGTTCACAATCCTGTGCTGAACATGCCCTGTGCTATTCTGCTTCTTCAGTCAAGTGGCTCCAGAAACAAAGCCAAATAAAGGCTGGAGAAATGCAGTAGCTTTAATGAGATGGAATGGCATGCAATGGAAGCAAACATGGGATTTTTAGCATTTTGGCTCTGAAAAGGCAGGAAATGTGCTGGTATACCCAGAAGTCTCTCTGTTTATTTTTGTGTTTAGCTGTATCAGTCTGAGATTGTGCCATTAAAGACAGTACTGACACACCAGAACACACCAACAACAGTATGCCCTCTTTGCTGTAAGCTTGATTTTGTAACCTAACACTGTTCCCTAATGCTGCTCTCTGTGCAGGACATGCCTCCTGTGAGGTCTGCTTGTGCTTTACCAGTGTTGGAAGTACCCTCACATTTGTAGGTTCTCCATAGGGTTCATGCAGGGACAGCTCAGTAGATCCTTGTCCACTGCAGTGAACTGTGGACGCATCTGTCACACATCATAGGAAGTGACTTCTGTCCAGCTGTGGAGAAGGCAGAAGGGTCAGAGCTTTGGGCTGTTCTTCATTTGTTGGAGAAAAGCTTAAGGAAAATCACATCAAAAGGGTCAGAATTGTTGCAATGGCTATAGAGGGTTGCTTCAGGGCTCAAGGCAAGGACATCTACAAAGCATTTTCCACCTGCAGTGAAAGTACCTCAGTGAAACAGCTCCCCACTTTTCTCATTTCACAGGATACAAAACTGAGGCCTGGAGTGAGCCAGGCAGTGGTTAGGAGATAGATCCAGTGCCCTGCTTCCTAGGCTGGCCCCAGCCACCATTCAAGGCAGCCAGGTTCAAGGGAAAGGCAAAGATCTTTAGGGAAACATCCTCTTTAGTCATGGTATGTAGAAGTTGCCTGTGCCCCGCAGCAAGTGAGTTTAGGGCACTTCAAAATCTCTGGTTCATCCATAGTATGAGCTACAATGATTCCTTTATCACATGTTCTCCGTTACAGTACTAGAGGAATGGTCTTGCTGTGAAAGTGACTTGCACAGGCTCATGCTGTCTTGGCCAAAAAAAGTATTTCTTTTGAGAGTTCATGTGAAAAACGAGGTTCACTCTCCTGTGAGAATTTAAAGGGTTTAATATAAAGACAATAAGAGACACATAAAATAAAGCAAAGGGGTAACGGCCGGGTGCCTTGGTGCTCTGCCAAGAGCACACCTGATGCTCGAGGTGAGTCCTTTTTATACCATTTTTACTGTCTGTTCTCTATTCATATTCAAACTTTTCCCGGAGCTGTTTTACATGGCCACTCCTTGGTTCCGCCTTTTTAGAGCATGCGTAGTCTTCTGCCTTGCGGTTTTATTTCTTTTGATTCTTGGGGTTGGGCCCGCTAGGTAAGAGTCGATGGTAGGGTGGATCTCTTAATTCCCCAGACAGTCAGGGCTGATTGCAGCTTTGGGCCTCTTTGCCCCCCGGGCAGAGCGGTGATAGCGGCTCTCGGACCCTCCTGGCCGCCCGTTCTCCGGGCGGAGCAGCCTTTGGGCCCTTTTGTTCTCTGGACAAAGTGTTGATCAGCAGCTTCTCGGGCCTCATCCTCTGCTCGCTTGGAGGTTATCTTACTTGCTCACACTTGCTAACATTCTTGCTAAAAAGAGAGAAAACTACATCCACACAGCAAATAGCATTTCTAACATTATATAATACCTACCTTAATGCTTTGCGAGAAGCCAATATTATAATACATTTTTATAACAGTTCAGAAAGCAAGTACGAGTCCAGTGCATCTTTTTTCCAGCATTCACAAACTAAGCAGCTGAGAGCTGTGAGAGGGAAAGAGACAGAAGTTCTGAGAGGTGGGTATGGGGATGAAAATGAAAGGAAAGTGAGAAGGTGGTGTGCCGCTAAAGGATAAGCAGGATCAGCTTGGAGAGAAAGGACAGTTGGGGTGGGAGGGAAATCATGTACAGCACACCAGGAAGGTGTAATTAGGTTGAGCAGGACTGAGCAAGTGAAAGCACATTCCTGGCTGGCTAGCAGTTGGTGGCATAACCCCTGGAGGTGAGAGGGACCATACTGAGCTCCCAGGTCTAGCAGCACACCCTGGCAGCTCACCAGCCACACCCCACTCCTGTCCCCCCACACCCCAAAGAAAAGCCCGAGTCCCATATGTAGTGGCATTTGCAGTGCTCCCCAGCACAGCCCTTTGGGGACCAGGAGCCCAGGCCATATGCTACTACTCGTCCTGGACACAGCCAACATCCTTCAGAGAGCCTTGCTTGGGCCACCACAGACGAGATCGGGGTCATGGGATATAAATGTCACAGGCATCAGTGTGGGCAGTTCTGCAAAAGGAGCCTCCCTTCAGCACCCACGAGAGCTCTGCCTCTCAAGGGGGAAACATACTTGGCCCTCCACATGAGGATTTGGGGCGTGACAAAAAAAAAAAAAAAAAAAAAAAAAAAAAAGGCAGAGGAATCCTTCTGTACTGGCCAGAAGGATTAGTAGCTGGAAGAGGAAAGGGCTATGGATTTGAGAGGTACATGGAACTCTGTGGACCAGAGGATGAGGCAGGTACAGCAGGAAGATGGTTCAGCAGTGTGGTGTAAGTAATTGTTAGTTTGGGTCTTTGGCAGACCTGAAGAACCCAAGAAAAATCTACACGGGAGCTGCTTAAACAGATCCACTGTTGCACCAGAGACATAAGTTTCATTTCCCTTTCAGGCTCCCAGTGCTCCCCTCAATATTATTATCAGGAATATTTGTAAACAAAACTACATTTTGAGCTGTAAGAATTAAGCCTTAAGAAGACTGCCCAGTGACATGCTTCAAACTTCTTTAGCTGAAACTGTTCACAAGCTCTGCAAGAGCCCTAAATAACTCCAGCTAATTTACAGCTGGATCTCCTTCACCCAAGTCAGTTTGTTTGGCTCTAGTGCAGAAAGACAGACTGGTTTGGAGTCCCTTTTGTGAGGCTGACAGGAGGAGGTTTAGCTGAGGGATTTGTCCAACTCTGTGATCTTTTTCATCTCTAATGTGCTATGCAGTCTAATGACCGTGCAGTGGCACATGCAGCTCTGTGTTACCCTGTAATTTGTCCTTCTGACGAGCCAGCCTGCCGTGTCAAAGCCGGCAGATGGTGCTCCCAGCTTGGCCTGTGGCTGGGCTGCGGCTCAGCACTGCTGTGGAAGAGTATTCCTGAATTGCAGGGGTGCAGGGAAATACTGCTGTGTTAGACATGGCCGTGTCCAGCACAGACAACAGGCTCTGAACAAGATCGAAGCCTAAAAGTTCTCCTTTCCTCCTCCCTGCTTCTCCAGACCAAGTATCTTGAGGCCTCTGAGTAGATAAAGTCCAAAGATGATTCTGACTGGTTGTATCACAGCAGTGGTGTGGAGCTGCTGGTGGCTGTGCCCACGGGCAGGGGTCAGCAGTGCCACGGTGCAGCCACCACCCATGTGCTGCAGCACACTTCCCACAGCCAGCTACTGTGGCAGCCCACAAGACTCCTACCAACACCTGGCCTTAGCTCAGGGACAGGTAGATGCTCACCAACCTGGATGTAAGGCTGACAGTGGCATGCATAGATCTGTATCCACACTTTCTCGGTGCCCCTTGACAAACCTGGGACAAACCCCAAGGTCAGGGGCCAGCAAATCTGGCTCAGCTCTTTGCCGTACAGTAGCAATGAAAACTGCTCTGGGGTAAGTCCAGTGAGGTCCTTCCTCTTTGCCTACAGCTGACTATCATGACTAACCTTCTGCATTTATCCAGAATGAGTCAGACCTGTAAAATCATGAGACCAGCTTGAAAACAATACACAGTGCGAGCTATTTGTGTCCAAGTCTTTAAGATACTCTTGGGGCTTGTTTCCTCTGGAAATGGCAGAGCTGGGAGCATGCTGTTCTCTCTCATGAAAGGCAAGCTGACAGTCCTAGGCTCCAGGCAATCGGACTTTCCAGTGAACACCAAATGTCAAAAGGCTTGCCAGAAATTATGGGCGTAGTGAGACTGAGCAGGCATATAGGGCCTCACCGTGTTGACCAAAACTTCCTGAGTGTGGGTCCTGGCTGTTTGCCTGAGAGATCTCACACATTTAGTGTTTGTGCATTAAAATACTGGATCCTTCTTGCTCTGTCCTTGGCCAAGGACTCCTCTTGGCCTTGTGTGTAATACTTGTCGCTACTCTTCTCCTTGGGAGTGGCTGCATTTTAGTGGTGAACATCAGATCAGCCCATGGGGTGCGGTGGTTCCCAGTGAGCTGTAAGGAAAGCTGAATCATTTCACCATAAAACCCAGAGTGCAGGATCTGGCTCCAGTTCCAGCATTACCCAGTGTCCTCTGCATTGACTAGGACTATTTCTTTTGTCAGAATTGTCAGCCAGTCCCAATAAATGGTGATGATGATGAGCTTGGAGGCTGAATCAGGCAGCCAAGATGAAGAAACAGCTCCAAGATGGTCAGGATAAACTGGCACCACAAAATCTATCACCAGTCCTTTGCAAATGCCATTGCTGACAGAGCTACTATCCATCTTTCTGTCACAATCTAAAACATGAAGCACTTTTATTGATGGTTGTTGGAAAAATGTTGCAGACAGACTGTTGTTGGACAACCCTTACCCCTTTTATAAGTGTCCCAAGAAAGAGGTGTAAATAATAAAGCATCGCTTTTTTTTTGCCTGTTTGGAACAAGCCCCTTGGCTTTCATACTGCGAGCCTGGACAAGGTTTCACCACTGATGTGGGCCACCACAAAGAGGTGCTTTATTGAAGCACAATGCTCTCTGAAGGAGATGTTTCTTTTCCCATTTAAATGGACCAGATATTTTGGTCACAAGTTAAGAGCATGGTCTGTGTCCTAATCAAGATTTTCCCCGAGTCCTAAAGACCAGAGATGCAGACAGTGAAGGAAAGAGAATTGTGGCTAAAAGTAACAAGCTTTTTTTGACTGTCACTCAAAGGAAAGATGGCTTTGTGCTGTCAGGTGCTGCTGAGGGGAGTCAATACATGGTGACAAACTTTTGGCTGGTTATGTTCATTTGTCACAACTGACAGCAGTCAGGCTTGCTTTGTATAAATGTTTTACAAAGTCATCCTTATCTCACCTCCATCACTGCAGCATCCCAGGACATGGGCCACTACAACCTCTTGGTATACTTACAAAGTGTCAGCTGTTGACTAGAGGCTGGTAACTGAGGCATGACACAGATAATGCCTTGCCCAGATTCAGGCAGCCACATGGTGTCTCATATGGTACATCTGAGCTGAAAACAGACCAGGGTATAGCCTGCTAATAGGAGAAGGAGAGGGAGCTGAGGGTGCCCATACAACATATCACTGCTCAGAAGGAAGGTACCCTATAGCAGAAGATGCAAGAACATCCTGGCTTCCAGACAGAGGTTGCTGAGACCCCAGTACACTGGGATGGCAGTACCTCAGGAGCACAAGAGGATCCTGTATAAAGTCAGCTCTTCCCAAACATTGACATTTATATGGGAACCTCTATCTGGTGTCAGAATGAAAATCAACAGCAAAGTTTGCACTGGTTTCACATTAACATATGCAAAGCAGGAATGAGCCCTACTTTGCAGAGGACAAAGCATTCATTGCCATGAGAGGAGGCGGCAAAAAACCCCAACCACCACATTAGAAGAAACTTTTTATATAGTTTCTTTATACAAATGTTTATATTTATCCATCACAGGGTGGTATTTTTCAGAATAATGTACTTTACTTAGCTTTATCCTTACTCATTGCCACTGTGAAAGATGTGCTAACTCCCAGACTTTGTGTTGTCAGATTGCAGTACCTCCTTGGAGACAGAGTCCAACCTTTCCTCTCTTCAGTTTTCAGAAGCATGGCAACATAGTTCAAACCTCGTGCCATCAGGGTGACCGAAGAGGAATCTGTAATTCAGACACATTGCACCTGCAGTTCCCTGTGTGACTCCAGGATGGCAATGCTGCCTCGGCTCTTACTCCAGCTAATTATGCACACTGTGCACTCTGTGAAAGGATTTTTTTATTAGCACCACAGGGTGTGCTGAGAGATGATTGCATATGACAGGAGTCATTCTTACAACCACGGTCCGCCTGTTTTTGCTACGTCCGAAGCCTTGCATGCAGCTGCTGGAACAGCCCTTACATGCCCGTGGATTGTAACCAGAGGAAGAACAGAATGTCCTAAGAAATTACACGTGTCTTGTTTCTGGGATGCCTTTTATTATGAATATTTACAGATGGTGTCAGTAATTGGTAGGTGGTTATGCTAAGAGGAGATAACAGATCCCACCCGGGACACAAGCTCCTCTAATTCCAGTTCAGCCTTTGATCATGGATAAATTATTCCTCTTTTACATGCCTTAGTCTCCCTCCCCATTCAAATTCTACTTAGACTGTAAGTTTTTGGAGACAGTGAGTGTCTCATAGTGTGGAGATACAGAATGTAGTATAGGTACTGTCCAGAACAATGGAGACCTTGATCCTGATGGCAGCCTTCACTCATTATCTTAATAGAAGCATCCAAGTCTATATATGAAACAATTTATGTGAACAATCTTTTGGCCATACTGACTCCAGATCAGACATGAGGTAAGAAGTGACAGAGGAAAGTGTGCATGTATAAAACCATTTTGTGTCTTTGCAGGGACTGAAGATGTAACTTCTTTGTTCTGAGGGGAGGTGACTGCCCTCCAAGTGGCAGCACTGCACCTCAGACACAATGTGTGTGCCGTTTCCATTGCCTGCTAGAAGCTTTCTTCCGAGTAGGAACGAGAAATTAACTCCAAGTCTTGGATCCCAAAGGGCAATTTTGTAGCAATTGTGATGGCTCTCTTCAGGGAGCAACTCCATAGAGAGCTGAACTAATACTACACTGGCACCAGAGATTGAGCTGGTACCTCCATTGCAAGGGGATACTCGACCCATCTGAAGAGGGAGCAAAAACACAGGTTTGAGGAGACTAGACCCTCCAGCCTTCCAGTCCCCTTTTCCATTTTAAGTACATACTAGAAACACCACGGGAGATAGGAAGCATCAGTTCTTAAGGAAAACTCCCTTTTGACTACAAAAAGTCTCACAACGGACATTTTAATGGGGATGTTTTCAGCATAAGTAGTGTGACGACCATTAGTACTGTTTCACTATCATTTAGAGAGTGAACTTCCCATCTTGCATGGCAGAAGAGCAGACCCCAGTGTGTACCTCACCTCCAAAGGTACGTCTTCTAACTTTGCTGGGCTGCAAAGAGCGGATCTGTGTGCAGCCTCTTCCAGAGAGAGTTTATTTCATTGGTGTACTACTACCTCTCTTGACCAAGACATCAGTCCATCATCCAAAAGACCTGGTAGTGCTTCCTCAGGCCAGTTTTATGTCTTATGTGTCTCCTCCACTCCAGCTCAACAGACCCATATCCATGCTGTGCAGGATTTCCTGGCAACACTAGGCATCCTGAAGCAACAGTGAACCTCTGTTCCTCATTTGCCAGCCACTTTCTAATCCAAGCCTTGCTATTTTTATCCAGTTAAAATTTCTTCACTCCTTTAATAAATACATAATGTGGCAATCTCTCAAATGTTTGGCCAAAGGCATTGCAGTTTGCAATCATTTCTGGCCCTACTGCCAGAAAACAACTGACTAATCAAATGGCATCTTGCTTGCTGAGCTGACCCCAGTAGCAAAGTTCTCCTCTCAGAGGAAGCATCTGGATATCAGGACTCTGTCAGCATTTCCACTAAACTGGGGGTTTCTTCCCCTTTCTCTCCCAAAGCAACTGCATTAATGATGTAGTAGAGGAGAATTCAGCAGCATCCTACCAAGTCCACCATCTTCCCCAAACACCAAAGGAGCAAGTGCCTTGTGTGCCTCAAGGGAGGTTATAGGACCTCCAAAAAAATCACTCAGTTCTCTGAGATTTCTGCCCTTGATGTCCCAACAAATGGGAACAGTGTCCATGTCTTCTCGTGACCTCAGACCCAGTGTGCCCTAGATATGATGCCTCTCACTGAGAGCTGAGTGACTCTTCCGGCTTGGACCACCAGTGGACACAGCTGGGGCTTCATCTGAGGTGAGTCAAAGCACACACATTCAAAATGTGCTAAGCCCTATAATAACAGGGAGAAGGTGGCCCCAAAAATGTCATTTATAGCAGCATCAGCTAAATGCTAATGTGGAGCCGGTTTTCCTCCCACTTTGCTGGTTTATCTCAACAGAACAAAAGCCAGAATTCCTGAGGAACTAGCAATTACTAGTGAGTTTCCAAGGGCAAAACTCAGAAAACATCTGAGGGGAAAAAAAACCCAGTCATAAAATCTCTGATTTCTGGAAAAAAAAACAAGAGTCCCTACCCTCCGAAAACTGTGCTTCACACTATCTTTGGTAGGATTACCAAAATCACCTGTATATAAAAGCCTTGGGCTGCGTGTCCTCTATGCAAGGCTAAGATGGTGGATCATTCCCTTATGGTCAGTCACATGTGTTAATAAATTTCTTTCAGGCATAATTAGGGGCTCAGCCCATGCATTTTAGAGTTTGTGCTGCAATTAGCACAAGGTGGAAACTACTCTGCTGAATAAAGGTAGATTAACCCCCTCTGAGCCTCAGCTGTACATTACCCCTCCTTCCAGGTAGGGGGATTTCTAGGGAACAGAGGGCAGCTGAGCAGTTGGACTTTCCTACAAAAGGAGACTACGGAGGCAGAACTACTGGAGGCATGGGCAGTAGCAAAACTGTAGTGCAGGTTTGGAGATTAAGCCTCAGAAACTCTGTGGTTTAGGCCATTGTTTAAGGCTGATAAAGCAGCTGCTAGAGAATAGGGGAACCAGATGAATTTGAATACTACTTATTATAACTGGTACTGTGGAAGGGAAGGAGGGCAAAGCAAGGCATGGCCTGCTCTCAGGGAGGGAAGCATACTTGATTGAGTAGAGACCTACCTTTTTTAGCTTTCCCTTGTTTCTATCTCTCTTCTGTGATTAGGTATGCTCTGGATTGTGTAAAGGAAACTTTTTGGCTCTGATACTGGGAGCCTGAAGTAACCCTGAGGCCCCAGACCCTGTAAATGTTTTTTGAGAGTTTAAGGTCTCCTGCTGTTGTAGAAAGCAGTGCCCTTGTCCCTGGCCTTACATGCAATGAAGGCTTGTGAAATTCTCTCTTCCGATGATGATATGGCAGCCTGACCTCCTGTGTGGCATTTCTCTGCTTATTGCTGGGACATTGTCAGAGTCTAGAAGTTTATTAATTAAGTTCTGGGGACACAGCTGCTATTTTAAGTGCCTTTGTGCCTTCATAGGAAAGCTATGGTTTTTAGGTCTCTGAGCATCTTAATAGTTGATTTGTAGGCTCTTCCCTATGCCAGAGCAGGTCTGCTGTGGGATCTCTTTGACCAAGCCAGGAGTATTTCTCAGCTGATGACCTCTCAGATACTGGGGGGGGGGGGGGGGCAGAGCACCAGGAAGTGCCATCAGAGGTGCTGGAGTCTGAGGCCATTCTTGGATGAGGTCTGTCACTGACCTGCTGTCTCAGTTGGCTGATGTCAGCCTTAGCGAGTCTTAGTGTGCTGGCAGTGTCTGGTCAGGACATTTCACTTAAGTAACCCCTTGCTCCTCACATGTCACAGAGTGCCAGGGGTGCATCAGCCAGCCATTTGCCTGCCACTGCCCTTATCTGAGGGTTACTGTTCCCAGGTTTCTGTGGTCAGCCAAAGATTTTGCAACTCCCTGGTGCTTGTAGCCAAACAGAAAATCTGGCACTTGTGTTAGTGTGACCATGTCCCTGCAGTGGTTGACAAGAACTGGTCTGAGGGAAAATGACAGAATTTGATCTTCAGTGTCCATGGGGACCCCTACTAGATCTGAACAGCTATCATATCTCCTCTGATATCTGAAAAGCAGGTATTAAGCTGAAAGGCTGCCAGTGGCTATACCCCTGCTCTTCCATCAGGAGGCAAATAAACGGTTTGAAAATCTTTTTATTACTTAATGATGTAAAATTTTTTAAGGCTTTTGGACCTGAAATTGACTTTTTCCTTCATTTGCAAAAAGATCTTAATCAAGATTGCAGAATCCTATAGGCTGTGGATGGTTCAAACCCAAGTGCTCTGCCAAGCCTCTGGCCATCTAGGATAGGTCCAGTTATTCCTTTAATGGGTGCAGCTGGGGTTTCTTGTATAGGGCTAGGTGCACTGGGGATTAGTACTTCTTGTGAAGAAGGAACGAGAAGACACGGCTGAGGTTGCTTAGCTGATCAGTGGCAGAGTGGGAATGAGCTCCAGTCCAGCTCATGTTTTATGCATCAGATGAAAAAGCACATTTTTTTAACCCTCATGAGACTTTTACAGGGGTAAAGGGGAGTTGGAAGTTTCTACCCTATTGATGGAGAAGCAGTATGCTCACCTTGTTGCATACAGAGCCAGACCAGAGACACTTCTCTGAGGGGAGGGAATATATGTAACTGGGGTTTAACTTGAGTAGGTGTATAAATTACCTCATACAGGTTCCCTTGCCCCGTAATTAATTTAAGTCATAAAGTGATGGGATTTAATCTTAATGTTCTTGCTGGCTCCCTTCTGGCATTTCTGGTGATACAGCCTTGGAGTACTCTCACTTGATACCCTAAGGCTTTCTAAATGCCACAAGAGGTGACATCTGTTTAGGTTGCTGGCAGCAGCAGTGTGGAAGCTTTAGCGGGCACTGGAGCCATGCCATCAGCTACCCCACTTGCTGGTGCACGGGGAGAGGTAAAGGCACGTTGCATTCTGAAGTTGAGAGGCTTCTACATGAAGTGTGGGGATTTTACAATGTTTTGGCACTGGTAGAGAGGATTGGAAATGCATTCCTCCAGCTCTACAGGTGCTGACACCCCAAAGGCTTTCCTCAAAATCTGAGGCAGAGGTAGAAGTAACAAAGCTAAGCAAAGTTTTCAGGACTGATATCATCCATTTCACACAAATGAAAGAGATTAGAGGAAAAAGGAAAGCAAGCACTGAGAACATTGAGTGAGTAAAAATTCATAACTAATACCATTAAAGCATAGCTGAGCCAGCTCACTTTCCCTATTCTTCGATCATAACCAATTGGGCATCTTTTACTTGAGCACTAAACAAATCCAACAGCTGTAGGCAAGGTGTAGGCTCAGGAGGTCCCACAGCCTGAGGGGCCTTCTTTTGCCCTCAAAGTGAGGTGCTGGGCACAAAAGCAAAACATTACATTGTCTGCCTGTGCAGGCTGCTGATTGCAAGTGTTTGCTGACCACAGCTTGCCAGCTCCAGCTGCCAGCACCCAGAAAGCTCTTAAAGGCAGGACCTCATCAGTGATGACAATGATGGGGGAGGGGAAACACTGGGAAAACTCTGTTCCGTGTCTTAATAAATCATAATGTTGCTGATATCAGTGTGCTGGTATTGAAGGAGTTACTGGAGGCAATAGGAAATAGGCTCATCAAGCAGAAAGTTTTGTTTGGGTGGTGCATCAGCTGGGCATGTGTTAGCACTGTCCTCGTGCACACTTGGAGGTCAGGTGTGCATGAGGGATTTCAGTGATCAGGCTGAAACAGTGCCAGAAAATCTGGAAGGAAATTTCATCTGTCAAAACCTTTGTTTCTTCAGTTTAATCATTCCCATCATGTTTTGGACAGATAGTTTTGAAAATATAACCTAGTGGCAAGAGACTGCATTTTATTCTCAGCTTTGCCATGAATGAGCTGGGCTGCCTCCTGCAAGGCAGCTCTGTGCCTGCATTTGTAGTTGGGGCTTTTGCCTCTTGGGTTATAAACTCTCTCTCTGGGGTAGGAGCTGCAAGATCATGTGATCTGCTCAAGCCTTTCAGCACTTACATGGAAGGAGTGCTTCACAGAAGGTGAGGTTATTAGTGGTTATTAAAAACAGAGGTCCAGATATAATCTGGCTGTTCCTTAGGGCTCAAAGCATCTGCTGCTGGCTGTGGTTAGTCAGAGGATACCTTTGGTCTGACTCAATAAAGCTAGTTCTGTTGCAATAGTTATTCAAACAACCTCACATTCTTTTTATAGATGGAAAAATCTGGCTGTTCTTTAATTGGAGGTACAAACTTGACATCCCTGGAGAGATGGGAATCCAGATTACCTGGAGGCAGATTAAAAGGGAGACTCGCAATATAAATTGTCATGCATCTCACTAATTTGCAGCAGTGTGACTTGCAACACTTGCTACTTTTCTGCATTAGAAGTGCTGAGTTTAAACAGATTCTCTGGACATCTGTGGAAGCCACAAGGCATTGCCTATGGAGATGCTTTAGTAAAACAGCAGACTCGAGCAATGCCCATGTTTGCAGAGTGACTAAGTCAGAGTGCAGAGTTGGGTCTGCCAGTTCATGGTCCCCAGCCATGCACACTGAAGCATGAAGAGAACACAGCATGTGGGTGATGGAGCAGAAAGCACTCAGCTGGCTCTTACACGGAACCTTCTCCCATTGAACAGATCTTGCCCTTACAGGCATGCACGTGGTTCCTGTCAAGTCCCTCCACAGGGCTGAATTTGAATGAATTTCCTACAGTACATTTTAGGAGGAGGAACATGTTCCCCACAGCCACCAATTCTCTCTGGCAAACAGTAGGATGCATTTCACTGGGCTTTCCACAAACCGTTTCATGGTTTGTTTGGTCACAGAAGCTGTCCTGTGCTAGCACTGTCTGTCCTAGCTGGATCTGCAGGTGTCAGCATGAAGAGTTATGAGTGCCACACTGTCTTTAACATGTTTTTTCCCAAACAGGTAATATAAGGTCCTTTTTCCTTTGATAGGGAATACTCTTAGGGGAAAACACAGATTACAACTGCTGTTTCTTAAACTATCTTTTGTTCATTAGCTGCTGTTAATAGAATCAAGGTGTTAGTAGTTAAGCAGGTAACTATTCACACAACACACCACTCATTCAGGTTCCCTCATTAGTGGGAGCAGCCGTTAGAAGGCCAATGCCAATGTGAACGCTTGGAAGCAGAAGGTCATCCTGGCACACCACTGCCTTCTGGGTAGGTCTTTAGAAATTCCTTCAGAGGGCACTTTGTTTCACCACCTGTATACATAACTCTCTATTCTTAATCTGTGTAGAGCAGCCACTGCCCTCCTGGGTGTGACCCAAGTTACACAACCCGTTGCAGGTGCTAATGTGTGCTGGTGGCCTTGTACAGCATTAAACACTGGTGGTCCAAGTTTATAATTTCTTGCAAATTCATGAGGATTAATTATCTCTGGAGTTTATCAGCCCCTAGGAAACTTTCACATAGTATCTTAGCATAAATGTATCTTGACTTTGGCCTGTAATATTTCCTGGTAACTATTTTTCCATCTGAATCTATAGACGCATACAAACTTGTACAAAGGGGGCTTCTATGATACCAGGAGGTAGTATTTAACTGGGGTGGTGGAAAATGTATGTCCTCTGCAGAATATGTGATATTGTGGCATGAGGTGGGCTCAAATTCATTGGGAATAAGCTGGATGGATACCAGTACTTGGGCACACTGATGCTGTCATCTTTCCGTGGATGGAGTTGATATTTACCTTCTCCAGCTGGTTTAAGAGCCTGTGACACATAGAAAGACTCCCTGCCACAGCTCCTCTTTATGTTTTGCAGGCCGGTTGGGGTCCCCCTGATCATCCAGCTCTCTCATACATGGAGCAATGACCTCCTCTGACAGCTGTGTTGTAATGCTCAGCCCAAATGCTGGTGGAGAACAGAGCTCCTTGCAGACTCTAGAAGGGTTAGGAGGAGCAGTGTAACTGTGTGGCACCCAGTAGATACCAATTTACGTCTCTGCCCTATATGGGAACTTACCAGAGCAGGATGGCCCAAGCTTTGAAACCAGGAGAGAGCTCTGTGGGATCTTAGCCGTACGGCATGCAGTGCTGGTTACTCGTGAATAGGTTCACTTGGGGCTTTCATATACGTGCAGTAATGAGACAGTCTGCTCCTTTAGCAGGTCTCAATTAGCCTGGCTCCTTTTTCAGCAGCACTAGCTCATGCTGGTGCCTTTGCTAGTGCTCCTGGTTGGCTTTCCCTGGTCTCGCCCAGATGTGTCTTGGTCTTCTACTGCTGAAAGAAAAAACCCTATTGCTGCACAGCAAGCATCTCCAAAGAAGTCTGAGCTGTAGCTGGTGTGGAGCTGGCCAGCCTGAATGTGAAGCCAGCCAGAAAACCTGGAGAAAGGAATGTTACCATCTTGGGTGCCCAGAGTGAAGGAAAGGGATGAGTGCTCTGAAATTCTTCCTAAATCCAGCCTTGCCTTTTCACCTCCATGGAGTCTGGCCCTCTGAAGAGGCTCCTGTCCTGAAAAGCCAAAGTGGATGGGAATAAGGGTTGGGTTAAAGGAGCCCTGAGATAGAAAAGTTTGAGGGCTCCTGATCACCATTACATGGGCCCTTCCCTACTGCAGGATCCCTCAGATCTTGTTCCCTGTCTTACCTGGAGGGCTGGCTTTCAGTGCAACTGCAGCAGACCCTGTGGATCTGATCTATCAGCAGCTTGATGCTCTTGATCAACGTTACAGCCAGTGGCAGGAGAACAGGGATGCACAGGGGGATCTGACTAGTGTAACCAGGGAAACAGGGGGAGTAGGCTTTTTAGGAGCAACCAAAATGCAGAAACATTCTGAATTAGTAAATTCATTCACCATATAGCACAGTGGAGAAAACCAAGAGGGCTGTGCTGCT
Organism: Corvus kubaryi; assembly: GCF_017639235.1. Classification (NCBI taxonomy): domain Eukaryota; kingdom Metazoa; phylum Chordata; class Aves; order Passeriformes; family Corvidae; genus Corvus; species Corvus kubaryi. The sequence goes on from NW_024580672.1 coordinate 5,389,995, forward strand.
GTGTGTGACAGCTGAATGTGTAGTTACCTTTGATGGTGGAGGTGAAGTCGGCAGGTGTGTATCCATGTCTTTCCATCACTGGCATTTTCTGTTAGTTTTCAGACTACATTCAGAAGTCCCACACAGAATTATAAATTTAAAACATGTGGTAGCTTGTGTATCATATGAAAAAAAAGTATAAGCCAGCAGGAAAGTGTGAAAAGGCCATGCTGACATGTCAGTGAAGCAGAGTCACTAGCTGTGGATTTAAGTGCTAAGTGAAGTGCTACAGGTTGTTTCACAAAGCCAAGTTTCTTACCCAGCTTACTAAAGACCTGTCATTTGGGAAATCGGAGGCATGTGCAGCCCTTATTGACAGACCGTGCACTGCATTGTCTTCGCTGGGGCTTTGCAGTGCCAAGGGTCTTCTCTTCTTTATTTGTTTGTCACTGTGACAGACACCCTGCCAGCCATGGCAACTAAAGCATTTGTTATCTGTCATGCCCTTAACTGGAATTAGCTCCCACCCACCTTTCCCTGCTGGTTCAGTCAAACAGCTCTTCAGCAGCCAGGTTATTTCTCAGCCTCTGCTGCTGGTTTCCCCTCGATGGTACTCTTATAATCACTATCTTGCAGTAAGAACATTTTTGTATCAGTGTCCCTATCTCCCCCAACAGGAAGAGCTGCCTAACCCTGTCCTCTCAGCCATGGAAAAGCTATTTGCAAATACATCAGGAAGGCGGCACTTTTTCAGTAGTTATAAATCTGGGCTTTTACTGGGAGGTGCTTTATCTATGCCAGCTAATCTAGAGTGTCTCAGTACTCTACTGAGGATGAGGGTAATCATCTCTAAGCTATCTCACTTTCTAAGAGTTCTCTTTTACTGCTGCACTGTGGCCTCCTCATGACTACGTATCTGTTCTTTCTCCCCAGTAGTCTCCTCACAGAAGGGAATTGAGTGCACTTAATAAGCTAATGTGCTCTGAAGTGGGGTTTGTGTTAAAGATGCAATGCCTGATCACAGATTGATCCTATAAGTATTTACTATTTGGTCTGCCTTGAGCAGACCTATGCGCTTAAACATTGGCATTGAACAGCAAGCACATTTATAAGGGTGTGTATGGTACCACCCTTGTGCTAGAGCTGATGCCATGAGGCCAGGAAAGCTCTCTGCCCTATCTCTTAGGAACCAGAGAAGGCCGGAGGCCATTGGCACTGCCACCATACACTGTGCCCAGGCAAACATTTGGGTTGGAAATGTCTCTGTGTGCTGGCCACATGGGAAGGAGGTGTGTACTTTACAGTGCAACTAAAGGGCAAAGAGGCTGAGCTTAGAGTTCTCCTGTGCCCCAGCTCAGTGGCTCTGCTGCTGGGTGGCAGAGCAGCGCTGGGCAGGAGATGCAGAAGCGTTTCTCCAGCCAAACAGAAATCTATCACAGCACAACACATACTGCAGCTGAATGAAAGTAACTCACCAGGGCAGGGAAAACTCAGCTGAAGGGGTTACTGACAAGGATGTGTCAGGCAATTAGTGATCCTTGCAGTATGTCCTGTACCTGCTCAGACAGAAGAAGGAGCTGACAGTAAACATGCTGTTAAGAAATAAAATGTGTCCAGTTCCCCAGGCAGAAGCATTTATTATCTGTCTGTGCTGTTCTGTTAGGTCAAGGCACCCAGATAAGGATGAGGGCATAGGAGAGCTGTGCCTTAACCCATCAATCATTCAAAAGCATTATGTATTTGAATGTGCAATCAGAACTGATTTGAGTCTCTTGAGAGAAAAACCTGTGCATGCATCTCCTAGGAGAAGGTGCTTTAGTTTCAGTGATTCAGTGTCCTTCATTGCACAGGAGTTTTGTTAGGGCAAGGGTTTCTGCAGTAGCAAAGGATGGGATACTATGCTCTGATTTTCCTCAAAGATGAGGGATGGCCTGAGGACCTGCCTTGTGGACCTCAGAGGAACAGGAATGGCTGAACTCTAAGTAGAGGAGGTAAGGTGGAAGGTTTCTGTGATGGCTCTTTGTCTTAAAACGTCCCTAACCATGCTCTGGCTTCCCTGTGCTGGATGAGGAACATGAAGTCTTTTGTCCACAGAGCACAGCAGAAAATCTGGGAAGGAGAAAAGCAGCATTTTCCCAGTTCTTGGAGGATTAAGAGACCTGCACAGCATCACGTAGGAAGTCAACAGCAGAGTGGGAACCAAACAAATTCACTAGTAGTGATTCAGACTAGAGGCTGGCCCAGCCCAAGACATATAAAACTGCACCATCCTTCTGACTGGATAAATTCCACTGAGCCAGCAGAAAATGTGGTCATCATAGTTGAAACATTGTTTCAAGGAGAAAAAAGGTGTTCTGGGCATTCTGAAATTTCCTGGTTTGGGTATAATTTCCTGGTTTGAAATACCCTGGTTTGGGTATTTTCAAAATTAAATGCTTCTAGATGTTGCTTGGAAAAGACTCTTCAGCTGTATTGGTGTGCAAAGGTGGTGATCTTATATACTATTATGTGGAATGGAAGGAGTCAAGTCAAAGGCAAAGGAAGGCAAACACTTAAGGCTGAGACAGCCTCATGAACAACCAACCACACAAGAAACCTGGGACATCACAGCTTTTTGTTTGTTTTCCGATAAATCCAAAAAGTTTGTAAAATTTTTCCTTCAATTTTTCACCTTTCTGAATCCAAATTAAAGCTAGTTGTGAAACAAAAAATTCCCTTTTCGATGCTTCTTTATTATAACCTCTTACACTCTGCCTGCATATGACTCAGCTTAATTGGCACTGGAGAGACTAGAGACAAAGAAAAATCCCACAAACACAGAAAATAAATCCCACACAAATATTAAAACAAAGCTACTGTATTGTTACTAGCAGTTCTAGAGACATTTCCTGAATACTCTCATGTCTGCAGTATCTTCCACAACATCAACCCCAGCATGTTATGTGGTCATTAGTCCAAAGAACTAATTAGTCTGAGATGGGCTTGTTAGTCAGGAGTGGCAAACTCAGTTACAAGCTTCATTCCCAAAGATTCAATATTTATTATGTGCCATCAAACATCTTGATAATTTGATGGCTGGCCTCCTCAGAGGCTTGGAGTTCTCAAACAAAGCCTGGGGAAGAGAACTGGAAGATCTGGAAGGAATGATGTGGAGGAATAGGAATGCTGCCTCCAAAACTGGGTAAGATTGTGGGACCCACAGTCATTCCAGCCCTCTGTGTCCCCATGCTGCAACAGGGGCTGTCAAGAAAGCAGAACTTAGAGCAGGGCAACTACTGGCAGCTACTCCTGATCCCGCTGTACCTGCCTAACATGTCATATTTTCCATCAGTGGCAGCCAGAGAGGCTGTTTAGGGAGAGCCTGCAAGCTGTTTGAGGCTGTTCCAGGTCTGCTCCACTCAGACCTGTGTCCACAAACGTTTTGTGTGTGTTAGAGGGCACATCTTTGCTTTTACCATCTGGTTTTGGACCTCGTTTGCTGTGATCTCCCTAAAGCCTTGGTGAACCTGTTGATGCTGTCTGCTGCCATGACATCCTATGGAAACAATTTCCAGAAGCTGATCGCCCCCAGTAGGAAAAAAACAAATGTACTCTTATATGTCAAGTGCATTTCAAATTTCCAGTAATTCTTGGGGCATTTTAAACCTCCTTAGCTTCAAACAAGGAAGCTTAGTCATAGGCCAAAGCCACCAAGATGCCTCAGATGACATGTTTCTCACTCTGAGCACTCAGAGCCCATGCTTAGAGTTGAGGGCTCTCCTCATTAAAATCCAGGTGTGGAACTCATTGCACCAAACTCATGATCTAAAAGACAGGCACCCAAAAACTAATCCAGGTATCCATATATAGAAGTTACAGATGCACCACCAGCAGATGATTCACCCTTTTCTAAAACAGGTATCTCAGATTGCTGCTGTGAGTCACTGTGGGCACTGCCTCCCCGTCTCCCCTGCCTAAGGGATGCATATTTAACCAAAGTGGATTTCACACATGTTTAAAATTGCTGAATTGGAACGTGTCCCTACCATCTTTGACCTGTGAAAAGAGACACGTGAATTCTAAGTCATCTTGAAAGATGACTTAGAAAGATGACTTCTGGCTGAAGGGGGATAGTGGACAGGTGAGTGCAGGGCAGCCTGAAGCTCCGTCACCCGCTTGAGGTGAGAAAACATCTTGACCTCAGTCACAGTTGTAGTCTTTCAGGGCTTTTAAATTAATTATCTTGGTTTTCTAATGATGCACTTACCAGTGATCACCCAAGAACAATCTGTCCAAGCATTTCTTTGGGATTCAGGATCAGGCCAAATCTATTTTAGTTGATGATATGGTTGTAAAATGTGTGATATTTGAATCACCAGTATTTAATTAGGCAACTCAAAAAGACAAGGAAGAAGAGCAATATTATGATTGTGTAAGTCTCCTCCTGTTTCTGAACATTAGGAGTCACATGGCAGGGGTTACCAGAATTGTGTGATTAGCTTAGAAACTTCTAGTTTTATATGACTGTGTAAATGTGACAGAATGTTAGACCTCTCTGTAGATGAAGGAACAAGTATTTAGGATCATTTTGTCAAAATGACAATTTCACTTACTCGGCATATAAGGTGCCTGAAGGTCACAGGCATTTTCAAAAGCGATAAGCATTTCTTCTGTTCGAGTGATAAAGACCAGAGTTTTGTAAAAAAGCTATTTTAGGAGAACTGAAAAAAAAAAAAGTAAAACAAGCAGCTGTGTTTGTTACAAAGCCAAAGTGGCATGTAAGAGCTGTCATCACCGTGGTCTCTATTATGAAATACTATTTGCTCTGCAAAGTGCTGTATCTTTCCATGCAGTTTAAAAAGAAATAAAAGACAGTTTTACAAGGTTGGTTATTTTCAGTTAAGAATTTCGAGTGAGGATTTGATTGCCTTCATGTGATGCCAGCTTTCAAAATACAGTTACAAAATTACCAGATTACAACACAGCTAGTATTTACATGTATGAAAATCATACTTTTAAACCTCCATCCCAAATCTAAGTATTCCGCTTTATGAATGATACTTTTGTGTTGTTTATGTATGTATATAATAGTGTCTGTATTTGACTACATGCGTCCATGCGCATACTGAATTGCAATTCTTTGCCTCCCGGATTTTTTATACTGTCTTTTTAAAGCTAAAACCGGAGCTCATTTTTAAACACAAGTCGAAGCGCTCGTATTTCCCACGACTCCAGCATCTGATGCTTTTTTTGAGAAAGTCCAACGACGGGCTGGGGCAGGGCTGGGAACGGGGCTGGGAACGGGGCTGGGGCGGGGCAGGGCCGGGCGGGGCTGGGCGGCGGGATTGGCCCGGCGCGGTCAGGCGCCGTGGGCTGTTGCACACACGCGGCTCGGGCCCCGGTGACCGGCAGTAACCCCGGGGAAGCCCGGCCCACTGCGGGTGTTCCCCCCCGATCCCGGCCCTGCAGCGTCAGCTGGCGCTGGTTGTGCCCGGCCTCCCCGGCTGCGAGGGCGCCTGGCTGCCCTGGGGCCCGTGCTGCCCACACAGCCCGGCTGTGGCCATGGCAGCCGCGGGACGGAGCGCTGCCACGGCCCCCCGGGACAAGAGCTCCCTCAGGGGCTGGGCTGAGGGGACTGGGCATTCGGCACATGCCATCCATCCGGCTGCTCTGCAGGGCGGCTGTGGTGCCATCTCCTCCAGGTGCTCTCCTGGGACTTTGTTCTCTCCTTCCGGAAGTCCCCACAGGCTTGTGGTGCCCTCATGGAGCGTCAGCAGCAGCTGGTGCTTTCTCGCTGTGGTTGGAGCGCATGGCTTGGTGCAGAGCTGGTACCAAGTCCTGCTCCTGGGCAGCTCCTGGGGGAACTGCTGCCCTCCCTTGGGCACCCTCCCTTGGGCACGCTCCCAGGTCCTGCTCCCAGGGTCCTGGGCTGGACACGCTGGGTTCCTCACAGCTGTGTTCACTGCATGCCACCTCTGGGGAGTGGATTGCAGCTGGAACTTGGTCTCCCCTAGAGATCACATTGGCATCTTCTGCATGTTGTGTTCAGAGTGAAAAGATGCAGCAAGCTCTCCCCTGACAGCCTGCAGCCCTCCCTGCTCTCCCTCCTTTGGGTCTGAACAAGCAGGCACTTGTTCGCCTGTTCTCTCCTACCCAGCAGAGCTGGCTTGTACGTTAACTCTTCCTTTCCCTCTCCTTCTCTGGTGCGTGGGAGATTTTCAGAGGAGCAAAGTTGGGGTGCACCGGAATTGCAACCCAGATGTGCAGATTACATAGGAAACCAGGAATTATCATGCATTAAATACTTCCAGGAAATGACCTAAAAATGCTGAGCTGGCACTGCTGAAGGGCTTGATACTGTAGGAAAACGTATTTTGGGCAGGGGATTTAATAACAGTCTTTAACGAAGAGGGAGAGGCCGTGATTGGAGCTGCACTCATGAAATCCAGACAGAGGGATCATTAACTTTATTTTTAGGCTTGGCTGAATAATCAGGAGCTTTGAAGACTTGACTTGCCTTCTCTGTTTCACTTCTTTTAGGAGGGGCTGTGCTGTCATAGCTGGGATCAAAAATGCACCAGATTACCAGAAGCTGCACCTCTCTGTCACTTCCAGGGACATACTGCTGTGACCAGCTGATGAGCAGGAGCGTTTGGTTTGCTTTTTTCTACAGCTGAAAGCAGCCACATGTCAAATTGGTTGGGCTGGTCACATACCTCCAGGTGGAAGAACACAGCTGCTGGAAGAGCCTCAACCTTCTGTCTGAGTAACTCTCTTTTCAGCCCCTTGCTGCAATTTGCAGTGCCCTAGCTCTGGCCTTCCCACCCAAAGGGCTTTCCAGCAGCAGTAGCTGCAGCTGGAAATCAAAGCATGGGCCTGTTTTTCCAAGAGATTCAGCGTGCCCAGCTGCAAGGGTTTGGCAGTGCCAGCAAACATGGGCTGGATCAGGGGTCCCTGTGTGCTGCAGGTGGCAAAGATGCCACAAACAAGGCCATCCCCTCTGCCTGCTTGTGCATGGAGCAAGCTGGTGCCATGCAGAGATGGCCTTACTTGCCACTGATCAAAAGGTGTTTGGGTGGGGGTGCAGGGAAGCTACTATCAATTAAAGTGATACTTGGTATGGGGATTTCCCCCTTTTCCTTTCACTTCCCTCCAGCTGCAAAAGGGGTGGGGAGAAGCAAGGACGCTCACTGTTGCATGAGGAAAATTCCCCTCGCTGAGGCTGATGAACCCGCCTGACGGGAGGCGGCTGCCGGTATTACGTGTTGTGCCGCATGTGTATCCGCCAGCCACAGGCCCTGGCAAGGGGCCCCGGCTGGAATTAACCTGCAGTAACCCCAGGCACAAGGGCAGCCTTGGCGGGGTGTGCCTGCCTGGCCTGCGCTGGAGTATGAAAGCCATTATAATCCACTCATTCATGATGCTTAAAGAGCCAGAGGCTTTTTTCCCTTGGTTCTCCTGGAAGAGAGAGGGGTTTGGAAACAGTAAGGCACAGCATTCTGCATCCTGATGGAGCATCATGTGCTTTACCAAGCCTTGCCCACCATGTCATCAGTCCAACAAGTTTTAAAGTAACATTTATCGTTTTTATTATGAACAAATAAAATTTCAGATCAGCACAACCAGATGTCTGTTTCCATATTAGTAGAAATTATTTCAAAAAGGTTTTTTTTTTCTTTTCCAGTACACAAAACAGAGATACTACTATGCAGAAATCCCTAAGCTGTGAAAAATCATATCCTACTCACATTTCAACAGTGACAGAGCTTAGACAATGTGCAGATTCAACTTTCCAATCCTTCCCTGAACACCCAACACTTGGACTTTTGCTCTTCACAATACCAGCAGGGCTGGGAACGGTTTTGGAAAACAAACCAGTCCATGCTTCTGCCAGCAGCGGTGTGTGTGGTTCGTAGGGCTCCTTCCTGTGCTCGGCTGGTCGGCAGCGAGCCTCACCACACCTCTGGGAGGCAGGGCGTAACCCCCTGTTACAGATAGGGAAACTGAGGCACGGAGCGTTTTTAAATGACTTTGTCCCAAATCACGCAGTGAGCGAGTTGTTAAGCTGGGAACAGGTCCCAGCTGCTTTAGCCATGAGGTCCCACTGCTGATTTTTCTGCTTCTACCTTTCACAGACTTGTTTGAGCTAAACATACAGACAATGCGTCCAGGATACAAACATGCCACCAAATATATATATATATATTTATAGGTGTATATATATATATCTCAAACGAAGTTCTACCTAAATTGTTGTATCTGTTTCTTAGTCTAACAAAAATTCTAACTCAAATACATTCAAAATCACCTGCACCCACAGTTCAATGTAGGCAATTAAATAATTAAGAAACCCCTTGAATGTTCATAACTCAGAAAAAAAAACCAAAACGGCAAATAGCTGTCAATACTTCTATGTATATTAAAGAAAGATTTAAGGCACCCAGAGATATTTGCCAATCTACCTTTAAAGTGACTGGACAAACACCAGGACTGTTTGGTTACTGCTCCTCAACTTCCACTCTCATTCCAGATTCTGGACCCGAATCAGCACTTGAAATTTGAAAGGAACTCTTGATGTCAAGCCCTGCTTCTCTGCTGAGAAGATGTGAAATACTGCTGCATTTCACAGCACACATCTCTACTGTAGGGTAGTCACACTATACCTTAAGGACACCAGGAGCAAGGAAGTCATTCTCCCCTTCTCCCCTCCCCACACCCCTTTCAAATTACTGGCTGGAGCAAATTCATCCTCTCTGGGGACTTCCACGAGTTCAGAGGGGTTTACATTAGAGCAAAGTCAGCCCACAATTACAGACCTAACAGTGTTTCTCTTTTTTTGGAGGGCTTTTTCTTTTTTTTTCAAATGGTAGGATACTGCTCTAGCCACAACTCCTTTTGCTCCAGCCAGCACCCAGGCAGTCAAGAGCCTCAGAGCAGTAAGGATGCTGTCTCCTGAAACCAGGAGCTGAAGGACTCTTTTCTCCATTTGTCCTTGTTCCTCTTGGCTAGAGACCATATCACTCCTTACGGCTGAAAACCTCAAAGGGTCCCATTGCTGAGCAAAAACAAGGTCATGGTGGTGGCTGGGAGGGGAAGGTGAGGAGACGGACTCATTTTCTGAGTAACAAGCGTGTTCTTGTTAAGAACATCACCGAGCTATCCTGGCTCCTGGTGAGTTTCACTGCAGCAGGAGGAAGCAAAGCTGCAAAGACTTGCTCCCATGAAGCTTCCCTGGCTGCGATGTGGCAGAGATGAGGTGAGGAAGTTGGCATCTGCTCTGTCTCTGCCTTCCCTGGCCTGCCTGAATAAGGGAGATGCTGCAAACCCCACTCCAATATCACTTTGTTCCAGCTACGTCTTGTGCTTTCCTCCAGCTCCGATTGATGCATTGAAGCAACAAAAACAATACTATTGCTACAACTAATAATAATAATAGTAATAAAAATTAATAGTAACTAGGAGAGTTAAGGGGGAAAAAAAAGCATGTTCAGCTCAGTGAGGGGCGTGAGGCCATAACACCCAGAACATAACAGACTGCCTGAACTCAAGCTGGTCTCTGCAACTTGCAGGAAACAACACCCACATGGACTTTTTTCCCCAGCATCCTCCAGCTGCATGCCCACATTGGCTCAGTGATGTAACTGACCTTTCTGCAGGCTCAGCCGCCCTCGCTGCCTGTCTTGCTGGCAAAGGAGCGAGGTGGCGAGATGGCTCGCCGAGGGGGCTGGGAGGCAAGCTAAGGGACTAACAAGGAGCTGTTTTTGCCTCTCCTTCCCACTCCCTCTGGGAAGCAGGGAATGGCAAACCAACAGAGCAGACCCTGGGCAAGAAAGCCCAGAGGTAGCTCACACTGGCGGCAGTCTCACATTGAGGTCTCAACTTCCTCGAGCCCCCTGTGCCACCTGGCCCCACATTGGTGTTTCTCAGGCACTTGTTGAGTGGAGCCCCCGAGGATGAAAAGACCTGCTCCTGCAGACACCCTCACTCCTCCCTATACCTGCAGGTGTTCCCTTGTCCTGTCCCTGTGCTCAGCACAGGATGTGGATCTGCAGGGCAGGCACACACATCTGCCTGCCCCCCAGAAGGGACCCTGTTCTTCCAGCACATAAGGCAGCTTAACTCAGAGGTGGAGCTTTGGTTTACATGCTTCTCCTCCTCTCCATTTTGGCAAAGTCCCATTTGCCAGCAAAAATCTCAGTGGTGGGGGTGAACAAAACTCATTATGGGCTGGTGCTGCCCCTTGGCAGCCAGTGGCACACCCCTCCATCTGTCCTCCTCCTCACTGTGGCTCTCCAAAACAGCCGTGGAGCCCAGAGACATGCTCTGCCTTCAGTCCCTTGTGGCACAGAGGGCAGTGCAGGGAGGGAGGCTGTGACACCAGAGGGAGTAGGAATTAAGGCCACCAGCACTCTCCCTCCAGTGCCCACTGCTGCTACCTCATCCCTCAGCCACTGGTGGACTTGGCTAGGGATCTGAGAGAGACTCCAGCCAGAGTGGCTAGGTGGTGAGGAACAGGGGAGAACACTTCCCAAGAGATGTCTTGGAAAGACACAACTCTTCTTTCTGATGGCAAGAGCAAGGGATGGGGCTGCTTTTCCCAGGAAGAGCAGTTTAGCTATGTCACGTCTGTTAGCAGCCCTTGAGAAAAGAGGAGGGACAGTGGCAGAAACTTTGTGGGGGAAAGTGGTGGGGAGAGGGTCACTGACTTTGGCTTAACTCTTCATCTGGCTAGTACAGGCTTCCCTTAACTAAATGGTACATAGCCAACTGCAAGGGCCTCCCTAGGCCACTTCCTACCAGCTTCTTTTCCAGGGAGAGACTGGGACAATGTAAAGCAGGAGACAGGTTAGAGAGGCTGGAGAGGGAAACAGAAAGGAAAAGGAAAGGAGGGAAAGGGTGGCCTTGTGTTATAAAGGCAGAGTCCTAGATCTTAAATACATCACGCAAAATGCAGCATGGGAGGGGGGCATTAAAACTCATTATCATTATCTTAAGCAAACTGGTAGCATTATTCAGTAGTTAGTAAACAGAACATTAAACTTTTGTCCAGCGTGTTTGGAGGGGTCAGGAAGGGAGAAAGGGAGATAAAAGGAGGAAGGAGAGGTGTGGATGTGTGTGTGCAAGGGAGCAGGAACTCAGCCACTCTTGTGACTTCCATCTCCAGTCCGCATTTTCCGAGCCAGGATGACCTCCTTGGAGACCTTCTTGCGATCGCTGGCCAGCCCCAGGAGGCACATGAGGTCGATGAAGGCTGTGGTTAAGTTGAAGCGCCAGCCAAACTCACTGGTGGAGTAGTCATAGGGGAAGGTGTGGTGGTAGTTGTGGAAGCCTTCTCCTGAAAAACATGACCAGGGAGAGGATGTTGCAGAGCTCTAGGTGATAGACCCTTTATCTTGACCCAAAGCACCACATTCCTGTAACAGGCTCTGGATTGAGTCCAGGCTCCTCTCTCCTCTCAGCCCAATTTCACCCTTCTAATCTACCCCATCTCATTTGGGCATGACCCAGCATGCCAGGGCTGGCCCAAATGAGGCAATGACAATCATAGAGGACGTTTGGTGCTTTAGAGGAAAACAAGCATGTGGCAAGGAATGGTTAGTCCCTGGCTCCCCAGCTGCACCAAAACACCAGGGATTCTTAATAGTCTTTCCCCTGCCACCACAAGAAATCTAGTATTAATTCAGCTACCAGCAAGATCAGCAGCAAGTCCCCAACAAACCAGGCCAACCAATACTCCTATGGCACTAGCAATCCTAATGCCAAATCCAAAGGACATTTCCAGATGGGAAAAAAAGCAGACACACACTTCTACTAAACAATTGACACCAGTCAGCCACCATCTGTTCTGGATACTGTCAACATTGGCTTCAGCACTCACCCCTTCAAAGACACTGCCTCGACTACTGCTCCTTCCCCTGAATCTCTGCAGTTCAAACCCCTCCCTACTAAAAATTCACAAGCAGATTCTTTGGTGGTGGAAATCAGTGGAGCCCCAGTAATGTACAGTGGTGCAAAACAGATGAGGATTTAGGCTTGGGAGAACAGATAAGGGCATATGCTGATCCTGGGATGTACTTTCCTAGATCTCCAAATTTTCAGTAAAAAACATACAAGCATCTAGCTTGTCTTATCCTCAAGTACCCCCAAAATCACCAGTTGTCTTGAGAACACGCCAAAATGTGCATCTGCTGGTTTTCAAGTTGACAAATCTCAGACATGAAGTGACTGCAGCACATGTTTTTCAGTCTAGTGAACATGGCAGAGAGACTTCTGAGCAGGGTAAATAAAATATTGCTGTTGAGATAAGAAGGTGATAAGTGTAGCAGAGTCCTTTCCAGCCTGGAAAGAGTCTGATGGGAGCTGATAACCCTGCTGCCCTTATGTACTCACTGGCCAGCACAGGAAACACCCCCAGATGCAAAGGCTGGAAGGAAAGGGTGCAGGGGAAGTAGGGACACCTGGATTCATAGAAATTCCTAGAAGCAGTTGCAGCCCCAAGAGGCAGTCCCTGTTCTAGAGTCCCCCTGCAGCAAAGACACAGATGCTGAACATACCTAGGGCCCCCAGGCTGACCAGGGGGTTCTCCCGTGGGTTGATGTTCTGGTCATATGGCCGGTTGCCAAACATGTGAGCAGCACTGTTCACTAGCCAAGTGGCATTGAGCCCTATGGTGTAGCGCAGGATGGCTGGAATGAAGAAGCTGATGACGATGGATTCATCCCAGAAGTACCAGGGCACTACAGCTGGCAGTGTGAAGCACAGCAACACCACTGAGGGCTTGTAGTATCTGGAAAGAAAGGGACCAGGAGGAAGGTGTTCAGTGGCAGAGGCAGGACAGGAAGGACTGATTCAGTCCTCTATTTGGAGGATTCACACTCAGCTATCCAGGGAAAATCAGGTGCAGAAATGCCTTGCTCCTGAACCTTGTATCTTTTACTCTGGATGCACGGAAGCCATGCCTGGAGACTCCCAAGTCCTATCATCAGGTAAGAGACTCAGACTAAATCCTGCTCTCCTCACACAAGCATAAAACAATGTCCCCATCACCATGAGTCCAGACACCTGCTGCTTTTGGCCTCATCTGTCATTTGCTTCTCAGCTACACTGGTCACTATAAAGGCAACCCCATGCTTCCAGAGTCCCACAGATGGTCCTTTCTCTGGCTTTGGCCCAGTGCTGCAACTCCTCCTTGCAGACTTGGCTCTGCCTATGAATACACCCACCAAAAATGCAAGCAAGTGGCACAGATGAGCATACAGATGAGCATGTGAGCTCTCTTACACTAGAAGAATGGAAGTAGAGGAAGGTGAACCACTCCGATGACCCACAAGAAAAATCACGCTGGGACTGAACTAGGGACTTCTTGACTTAGGCTGGTTACTATATGGGTTCAGTCCCACATCCCTGCAGCCCTGATGATAGGCTCATCTGCTCTGGGGATCAGTCCCAGTATAGCTCCAGATGGCTGAGAGATACCCCGTCCACGAGGCACCAGTGAATCAAGACTGTCCTTCCCAGTTACTGCCCCTCTCACATCTCCATTTTCAACCCTTCTTTCACCACATTTTTTCCAGAAGACTGAGGGAAGAGGGGCACAGACATGGCCTGGAAGGTGTACAATCTCCAAAGATGTCTCAGAGGCACCTGTGTGTGGGCTCTGGGCCAGCCAAAGCAGCAGCTGGGCTGTGGGGTGAGCAGGCATCGGGGGACTTAGTGGTGAGAAGATCAGCCTGCTGCTGGCAAGATGCTGCAGGGGAGGCAGGCAAGAGAGGAGTGTGGGAGGGCTAGAGGTGGCACTAGATTCTAAATACTTCCTATAGGAGAGGCACAGCTCATTTCTCACAGTTCGTCTCACAGCAAAGCCTTGGGCATGCTGAAGAGTCACATTTCTCACATGATGTCCTCAAATCCTCTCACATTCCATCAAAGCCACTTGGAGTTCCCAGGCCATTTGCAGTGTCCCTGCTCCATCCCCATGGCTCCCCACTAGGGTTGACCCCACGTGGCACCCACCTGCGCTGGAACATCACCACTTTGTCAGCCTTTATGTCACTCAGGTCCAGCTTCTGTCCCTTCTCGATGACGTCCGGGTGCTTGCGCACGAGCAGCCAGCCAATGTGGGAGAAGAAGAAGCCCCGCATGGCATTGTGTGGGTCTGCGTCTGTTTCGGAGAACTTGTGATGGACACGGTGGTCCCGGACCCACTCATAGATGTCGTTCTGCAAGTCAACAGCAGTGAAAACTTAGGGTCAGGGCTGAAGAAATTCCCTTCAAATTACAAAATGGCCTGAAATGTTTAAATACTTAAATCCTATTGACCTGAACTCATATCAGTGGCATCATGCCTCATTAGGGTTTGGGGTTTCTGGCCTTTAAAACAGAGGTTGGGTCTTGGTTGTACCTCTCCAGGTTTTGGGAAGCAGCTCCAGGGGTGCCTCAGTCTGCTCTTTGATTGGCCAACTCTGGGCTGGGGGCTGCACCACACCCATGGTGCTGCAGGCTCTGGCTGGTCAGCCTGTGCCCCACCCCTGCAGCAGCCACTCTCATTGGCTGGCTGGTGCCCCACCCTCCTATGCTCAGCTACTGTCCCATCCCCATCCCATCCCTGTCCCCATCCCCATCCCTGCACAGTGCCAGCTGGGGCTGACCGACCTGCCCCTTCCCTGTCCCTGATATTTCCCATAGGTCATCCTGCCTTGCTTGTCCTGGGATTGCCAAATCAGATGTTTAACTTGGGGGGCGAGGCTTTTTTAAACTTTTTTTTCATTGGAAATCAAACAGTCTTAAAATTAAGGCTCCTCTTTAGAAAAAGAACAAACACACCATTTCAATGACATTTCTCAAAAATACCTCTCTTCAGCCCCGTAACTGTTCCATTTAAGCAGCAAAATCAATACAGTTTGGAAAACGTCAACGCTTTTACCATTTGTATTATGAAATGATTGCTTTGGCTGGTGTGAAGAATAGATTTTCATAAGCCTGTGATCATTTCTTTGTATCAAGATTTCAATAAGCTTAAAGCCATGTATTACACCATCCTAGAAAACATGAAATAGAGATCCAGGCACAGCTCTATTACCTGTATTACACAAGAGGCTCATTAATCTTCTACATATCCAGGACTTTTCCTGAAAACACTTTGAAGGTAGGGAAAATGCATAACCATCCCTATTTCTTGCCTCAAACGACTGAGGGACTTGTCCACACAGGGAGCCTGTGGCAGAGACACGACTCCTCAAGTCCCTTTCTAGTATTGTAACCACTCTTCCTTTAAATGAGATAAAATTATTTACCTGCAGGCCATTCAAGAAGGCAATGATAAACATGGGCCAGGATTATAACTCTCACTTTTTTCCAAATACTGGGAACTGCTGCCTTCCTTCCAGCCAAGTATCTCCAAGTATTAGCAGCCCTCGCTGATGTTGGCCAGAGCTTCATCATTCAGTATTCCCCCAGAAGAGGGTGGCCCAGCTGCCTTCCCTATCTAGTAAGCAGAGAAACTTAACCAGTAGCTATGCTGGAAAATTTCACCTGTGACCCAAAGTCTCTTTCACATTCCAGACCCTACACAGCACCATGTAACACGAGAAAGCCCAGTCTGAAAGTCAACAGACAACTTGGGCTTGCACATATGGGAAGGCTTCCCCTGTCTTTCTGCGGGGAGGAGGCACAAATTTGGAAAGAGACCATGTAATGTAGAGACCATGTGGTATCACTTCCTCCACCACACCCTGTCTACAAACAGAAATTGGGAGTCTCAAACCTGAAAAATCGGTACCCTGACACAAACTTTAGCTTTTTTCTATGGATCTTATTTTGGGACCACCTCTAACTGCAACCTTGACTGAAAATCATGACTTTTTGAGAAGAGCAAGCAAAGCCAAGGAGAATGTCTTCTTCCTTGGGAGTTTCCAGATACAGGCTATAACTGTGAGAGCTTCTGTTGTGCTGCAGCTGACAGGTCTTGCAGGTGGAAAAGCCAGTTAGAGGCAGAATTCTCAAATTCTCTGAAATTACAAGTCACAGGTCTCTGAGCAACCAACAGGCATTTTCTGGAGGACCTAAGATAAAACAGTCTATAAACTTCCCTGACCTTAAAAGTTACTGATCTCCTCTGCTGCCACTAACAGGAACGAGATAGATTCAACATAAATCTTCTCTTGATCTCACTGAAAGTAACTATTTGAAAAAATCCATGGGGAATAGTACCAAATTTTCAGTAGAACTTTGGATTAGTTCCTATTGAAGCTGGAATATCTGTGTGTCTCTCATCTTTGTCTATTCCTATCCCCTACAGCAACAGCTCAGCAAATTCTTTCCCCCCCTGCCCTATAACCCTGCGAAAGATGGTCTTTGTACAGGACTAGCTAATACACAGCAACCCATCCTGTTGTCTTGCTGAGTGCTGGACCACTGGCTGAAATCGACAGCTTGGTCCTCCCCTTTTCCTTGTGAAAGACTGCTATTTGGTACTAACAGAGAAGAAGAAATTCAGTGGTGTTTTAGAAAATTTTTGAAGGCTTAAAAAACTTTACTCTGTTCTGATTACATGTAAACAAAGTGCTATCCTCTGGAGAATTACTTAAGAGCACAGCACTGATACATTTGTGTTCAGCTTTTTATAGCAGAAAGTACTGCATTCTGACACCTTCCTGAGTACTTCCCACAGACAAGCAACCCTTCAGTACAGTTAAAGGATGGAGAGTTGTTAGGGCTGACTTACAGCAGCAAGCCTGAGAGACCACCAGGATTTACTTTTCTGCACCATGCCAATCTGGGTTTTCACTCTGACTTGCACAGATTTGCAGTTTTGTTTGCTTTGGGGACTGTGAAGTGCTCTCACAGTAGTTAGGCAATATCCTGAGGTTAGTGCTCTTTGAGAGGTGAAGCAATCTCCCAAAGTGCTTAACAGTGCCTGCAGTCACTTGTGCCACTCTGAAGGCCCAACCTTTCTCTCCTTAAAATATCACTGACCTGGGACAACTCTCTGGAAGCCAGTGATGTGATTTGTAACATGATTATTCCTAAATATCACTCTTCTGAACCAGAGAAACATCCCCCTAAATCTCAAGAAGTTCTTGGTCTTTATGCAGCAGCAAATTCTACATCCTGCAGAATTTTCTGTCCTTAGCTTTGCAGATGTCTTCTCCTTTATCAGCCACACAGCAAAAGGAGAGTGAGGCAACACCAGGAGAACACTTAACACTTCCACACCTCTTTCATGGGACCTGGTGCAAGCACAGGGAGACCACACCTGGAGGGAAAGGTACATTCCTGTTTGGAGAGCTTTCCTACCCCTGGTCTTGGCCAGTTGTCCTCTCCTCACTGGGTTTGTCTCAGAGTCAACCTCTGATGGGACAAGGTAAAGACAGACTCTAGCACTGCAGTGTTAGATGGAAAGGGCAGTCTTTTTCCTAACAAGAGGTAGTAGGAGAGAGGAACCTCTTTATCAAATTGTGTCCTCTATCTGAGACAGGGATTCATGGGAGCACTTCCTTCTGAGGACCAGTGGCACATTAAGGAAGTGCTTACCTGGAAGGCCATGGAGTTTGCAATAGTCAGGAAGATTCGCAGGGGCAGTGTGGCTTTGTAGGACCGATGACTCCAGAGGCGGTGAGATCCAGCTGTGATCCCCAGAGCACTCACCAGGAAACACAGAAGAGCTACAAAGGAAAAGAAAGTGTTTGAGCAGTTAGAGCAAAGTTTCAGGCAGAGCAACACAGAGGCGGGCCTTCCCCCAAAGCTGTATAAGCAAGAGAAGAATCCATGGAGAGCACAGACTGGGGCAGTAAAACTCAATGTGAGAGTGCCCGAGCTACCGCAGGCCTCCTGGGCAATGTGGGGCAAATCAATTCAGCTCTTTAACAAGGAAGGAGGCTCCCCCTTAGAAGACTTGTCACAAAGGTTGGTTCTTTAGCACAGTGCCATCTGTCATGGTGCAGAATAGTCAAAATAGTATAAAGCGGCTGCTTCCATAAAGCACTCTGGTAAAAGCACTGCAGTCCACCAGGGAACAGCTTCTCCCTTTCCTCCCACCCGAAATAATCCAGGCTCTTGGTTTCCTATCTCACCACTCCTCACTAAATCTCTTTCGCATTATTTTCACCTAGAGATGGTAGATAATACCATTTTTCAGGGGGACAGCTCAAGCCCAGAGTTAGGCTTCTCTTCTGCTCCTTTTCTGAGCAGAAGCTGGCTAGAAAAAGATCTAACCTATCTATCCTCCCACTGAAGCCTGGGCCTCACCTTCAGCTCTACCACTGGCTTAAAATCTGCTCAGAGGCTACCACTCCTAGGGTCTTTTTGATTCCTCCCTCTGCTCATCTCCTGCACCTTTCACAGAAGGAAACCCCAGGGCTAACAATTCATTACAAGTTGTGCCCATGGCAGAGGCAGATCTTGCTGGGCCCTGTTGAGCTTTGAGGCTGCTTCATGTGTTCCCTCTTCACACAGGGCAGAAGGAATTCCTTGCCCTTTGGCAGCTAGTAAAAAAACACATCCTGCTCCCAATACAGCATGTGTTCATATTTGCTCTGGTCTGTGTGCCTGTTTGTCCTCCTGGGACTTCTGGAAATTAACCTCAGCTCCAGCATCTGATTCTAAAACTAAAATGGAGGAAAGACCCAAGAGTTTCATAGCAGCATTACACTAGGAAGTCAGGGTTAGAAGAAAATTGGTTCTGCAAATTAGCTCTTCCTCGAGGAAGGAAGGGTCAGGAAGTTTAGCAGAAAGAGAGCATTCAACAGTTGGTTTGCTCTGCAAGCTCAGACACAAAGAGGGAAGGGTGCACTTCTGTGAACAGGTCAACTGATCCACCTTTAGTCCTCTGCGGGAAGCAATGCCTTCCTACCAGTCCCCCAGGGCAAACTTTCCTAGTATAAATTTGCACATTTCAGCCAATTGCATCCATCGTGAAAAAAGTTCCTTATTCTTACACATAAGTCCATGGATAGGAATTGCTGGTATGCTTGACGTTCAGCCATCCAGTCCAGCCAAATGTCTCTAATCAAGCTTATCTTGAACCCAGAAAACTAGATACTCTGCCAGAAACTTGTCTGGAATCAGAGATCTGAGACATGCGCCAGGCACAGCCAAGTTCTTTCATTCAAACTAATACAGGCTTTCTTTCCTGTTATCCCCTGCTCCCTCTTCCTTCCGTCCCTCCTTTTTGTTCTTCTACATTCCCAACCTAATCTCTTATCCACTAAAAGCCTGTCTTGGCTGATTTAACATCATCTTCTGGCCCCTTAAACTTGCATGAACCCTTCTCACTTGCACTCCACTGCACAAGAGTGACCTTCCCTGTCTGCTGATCTGACTGTGACTCCCCATCTTCATCTTCTCCCTTGGTTCCCCTGCCTGCTGCTGAATGCAGCACAAGCCTTGGACCAGAGCACAACTCTCTCAGCACCTCGACAGTCTCTCAAAAAAGCCAAGCATGCAAATACAGCAGGACCCAGCTTTTGCAAGACACAATGGAGCTGAACAAAGATCACAAAGCTGTCCAAGCCTGGAAGGGGAGAAGTGGAGGATGATGGAACAGAGCATTTGGTTCAGGCATCCCTTTGGCCTTACTGGTGCTAGAAACCTTGAAGATCCTACTCAGTTTCATGACTCTGACTTGAAAGTAATGAACCAACTCACAACCTGTTAATTTTAGATTTTAAGACACATTTAAATCAGTACTATCCCCACAGATAACACAAGACAGACAGTACATGATAAACAATGGCACCTTGCAATGGATGTGGG
This sequence comes from Corvus kubaryi, assembly GCF_017639235.1. NCBI lineage: Eukaryota > Metazoa > Chordata > Aves > Passeriformes > Corvidae > Corvus > Corvus kubaryi. Next base: position 5,409,705 of record NW_024580672.1, read on the forward strand.
GGGCAACTTGCTAGGGAAAGAGCCCATCTGTCTGCTGTAGGGCAAGCAGGCCCTATGAATTGATGGTGTACCAGGGACACAAATGAACTATGTGATTTTTCATGATCTTCAATAGTACAAGAAAGTAAATGCCAGGTTAGATGAGTAGAAGCCCAATTCATAGCCCTGAGTTTTCAGCTTTCCTTATCTGGTGAATCCTCACATGCTGACTGAGAATATTTTGGTAAAAAAAGCCTTCAGGAAGATGACTCTGGCTGAGGACTGTTGTATTTAAGCTTTGCAGGAAAGGAAGCTCATCTGTATCTCTTTTATACAGGCAATTCTCAGAATTTGCCTGTGGATATCCCTGTTGGGAAAAGACAACACCAGCAACAAAGACATTATCAGCAAGCGCAGGGAATCACAAAAGAGATGTGATGGGGACACCAACAGACTCAAAACCCAGATAACCCACTACTTGCTTTTGATAGCCTTTCCTGGAAGGTTTTGTAAAAAATTTGAAAGAGTACCCACTGCTTTTGGGTGCCCTGGCATAGAACAGTCCCAGCCTTCATCCAAAGCCCATGAACCTCAGCAGCTCATGTTGACTTCTCTTGGAGCTGCATCCCAGGTCACTACAATGGCCATAACCCTCTAATTATAATCCTGTTCTGCCTGGCCTCTTTCCCAAATACAGAAGCTGTAGTTTATCTAAGGGGCAGACACTTTCTGTGGGAAAGTCTGTGCATTCGTGGCACCAGCCCCACAGAAAGCCAAACCCTACCTGGAGACAATTAGATCCATCAGCCATAACTAAGAGTTGATGTGACAGCGACAGGATATGCCAAATGATTGAAATCCTTGTGGAATACAGAAGATTCCAGGACCCTTATGATTCAGAGAGTTCACCCCCACAAAGAGGTACAGTGATGATTGTTGCACAGTCAGGGAATCAGCATCTCAGAGGGAAGAAGAAAAACTCCTCCAAGATCATCCACTAAGAATTCAACTGGAAAGAGTGCAGAGAAGGTGAAATAAAGTAGCACAGATTTTCACATCTGCCCTGTGATGCTGCCCCAAACTGAAGGACTTAGGGACTCCATCAGCTGAGGATTCAAAGTCACCTTCCATACCATGCTTTGACCTATACAAGATCCAAAAGGTTTGGCAACTCACCGGTGATATTCCCAGTGACCCATTCAACTGGAATACAAAGAATTATGACCACTGGCAGTAATAAGCACTCAATGCTCCAAAAATTAAACAGAAAACATTCTGGATTCAGTCATGTCTATGACTCATTTGGCTTTACCTCTTTAGGACCCAGATTCAGACCCTAAGTTATTATGAGAAACCAGGAATGTGCTAAAAGCATTGTCACCTGCAGTGAACACCAAGGATGTTTACACGAAGAGGTGCTCCTGCTCCAGCAGGTGTCCTTGGGCTTTTGCTCAGCGCAAGACTGTTCCCTCCTTGCTGCCCAGTCCCTGTTAGCCAGGTGAGTCCTGCTACTCTCAGGAGAAAGATACCAGAAGCAATGAAATGTACAGGCTGCATAAAGGGGACAGTGTTTAGGAGGAGCAATAGGATCTGCTGTGACTGAAACCTAACTTCCCTGCCATGCTCAGAGAAGCACACCACCTGCTACTTAAGCCTGGAGGAACACTAAGTGGGAAGGTGTTGCCAGCTGTAGTCTTGATGGGAAAGTAAAAAACCCATTTTGCTGTTTGCTGTTTGCTGACATATCTCTGGAGGTAGTATGGACTGAGATTTTCAGACTGTCAGGAATTGCCTAAATTATCCAGCAAGATTCACCTTGGTCCAAAGATAATACAGCAACAACAAAATATAGTATCAACCCATGCTTCTAGAGCCTCTGGCACTGCAGGGAACTGAGGCGTTGACAGAGAACCATGTCGAGAGGAACCATCACTATTTACAGACACTCCTGTCCAGGCCAACAGGAGTTAACACAGTTACTGTCAGTCTCCTGCATCCGAGGGCTAAAAAGACTACCCACAAATCACATTTCCAGGGAGGATCTGAGCAATTAGAGTCACCTTTGCATCCTGCCCTTTCAGACTCAGGCTCTGCGCCATTTGGCAAATGACGTAAAATCTGCCCATGATCCTTGAACAGACTAAGCAAGACTTTGAGAAGTGCAGTGGAGAAGACAATAAATAAAAGGGGAGCTGACTAGAAAGCCAGTGCTGGAATGGCTCGGAGAGCTCTTGTGATGGTGAGCTCTCACCTGATCAACAACCCGAGCTCATTCTGGGAAGCTCTGTACCAGAAAGAGATCAGGGGATACAATGCACACAGCAGTGCAGAACAGCAAACAATGATGAAGGCAGGGCTGGAGAGCTTGAGAGACAAAGAGGAATCAGCACATAGAGAAATGAAAACAAAAGAGGACAGTCACCAGTATAACTGGTTTCAAAGGGACAGGAACATCAAGGAGACGGTGGCCTAGATGAAGTGGGTATAGGCAACAGATAAATTATAGAAGGTAGATGAGCTACCAGGCACCACAGCTGCCTGTTGCACCAAAACGGAGAACATCTGGGACCATGTTAATTTTGTATTATATGTACACAACCTAAGGAAGAAATAATCTGAAAAACAAACAAAGAAACAAGCAAAACCTCCAGCAGCTCCAGAACTACCACTGCTAGAGCTGGCCTGCCATGTGCCCATGGTGTACTGCCAGAAGCAACCTAAGCCTCTGCTGCACTATCCTTGTCTGTAAAATGGGAACTGTCCTCTCCTTGCTACCAGAAGGTGCCGGGAAAATAACAGCAAGTCACTGCCATGACAGCCACAGATGCCTTGCTAAATAAAGGTATGAGCTGAGAAAAGGGCAATGCAAGGAGCAAGAAGCCTTGCTGAGAAGGTATACCTGTGGAGGATCAGAGTATTCCAGTTCCAGTCAGTGCTGGAGGAGAATGGACTATAAGGGAACTCTGACTTGGCTGCAAGGTGCCAAGAACAGTGCTCCTTTCCCAGAACAGGAGTGCAGGACAGGGAGCTTGGTGGAGCTACTCCAGCTTTGGTATGGCAGGATTGATATTCAGCCGGTCCAGAACAGTGCAGTTCCCCCAAACACCATGTCCCTTCTCCCATTCCCAGAACATGTCACTCCAGAATCCACCAAGGAATCTTGCAGTGCCTCACAGTGGCAGGAGAGCAACTGGCACTTCACGCCAGAGTTGACTGAGCAAGGAGAGCAGGAAGGATTGATATCGGATAAAAAGCAAAGCAGATTCCTGTGAAGTGCCATGAGATGCCACACAGACATCCCAAAGAGATGTGCAGTTGCAAAGACATTGCCTCAGAGACCATTTTGGGGTAGGGTGGGGTTTAGCAGAATGCAAAACAGCATTAACCTTCTGGATAAAGATGCTCAAGCCCTCTTAAGTATCCCAAGGGAACCCAAGGGAGAAGGGTTGGATGGATTTAGAAATCATGGAGCATATCAGCAGCTTGAAATGAAATCAGTAAATTCGACTCACATTTTTTCCTCCTCCTTGCCCCAGCACCCTGAGGATATCTGACTGGAATTGGAGGACCCAGGCTGTCAGCTCAGTGAGTGAGAGAAGCCAGCAGTCTTTGCTCCAGCCCAGGGATGGGACACACATAACAGGACCAAGAGCCCTGAAATGCTCCTCTGAGGTCATGCTGAAGCTGCATGTTCTGCCCAGCCCTGATGGGCCAGGGGAAAGTACAGCCTGTCAGGTTTTCACAAGGGAAAGGCCCAGCAAAGTCTTCTTTCATAATGTCCCCCTGAAAGGCCACGCTGGCTGCACAGGGAACGCATCGGTGCCTCTGCTTTTGCAGATGCTGTAGCCAGACTCTGACTGTGGCCTCCAGTGAAGCTCATCCCCCAGACCTCTGCCTGTGAGAGGCTGATATGGTTCAGGAGGAAGAGTCAGCCTGTCCATGCAGGAAGCCATCTCCTTCCTAGTTCAGCTGTGATGCTTGTTGCACACAGCCATCAGGAAGACACACTCTGACAGTGTGATAGACCAGGTGGATCACCCCAGGGCCCATCCATAGCCGGGCTGACCAGTAAGCAGGAGTACTACTAAACCCAAAAGCCACCGCAGCAGGCCTCAATCTGGACTGTTGCTTTTTGTTTCAGGATGTTCTGTTTCACAGGGAGGCAGGGGCTGGATACAATCTCTCGACCTCCCTACTGGGAGCCATTTGGCTTCTGGACTCCTACAGGGGTCCACACAAAGGCTCGCGGAAAGCGAGGCTCTCCTGCAGAGTGGGCCCTGGGCCCAGCTGTCTTCAGCAGTCAGAGGAGAAGTTTGGTTCCTACCCAGGGCAAGATCTCTGAGAAAGCGGAGCTTTGCCTAGCTACCTTCTGCTGGGTTGTGCTTTCCACTGGAATTTGCTGCCTGGAGAGACGCTTATTTATTTTTTGGAAGTTGTCAGGCTTAGTTCCGGGATGATGGTGGCTAATCTGCGCTTTTTTAAGAATGATAAAAGACCTGAGCTTCAGACTTAATTCTTGACTTTTATCTTCTGCACAACTGTATTTTGTATCTTTTCCCTCATACACACATTGAGGCTCTGTGGGATTTTCACTTCCCCGGTAAGGACAGGAGTGGTTCTCATGTCTGGGCAGCAGTCTCATGCCAAAGAGTGCTCTCTGTACCTTGCCTCCCCAACCACCTCTTAAGGTGCTCTTTCTTCCTAACTTTCTGGCACTGTCATGGTACTCTATCAAACAGTTTTTGTGCTTTACTCCAGAAGCAGCTGCACATTCAGGATATTTCCAAGCCTAATGTCTGTGAATCAAGTTTGTTCTTTAAGCAGACAAGCCAAATCCCTGCCAAATCTTTCCCTCTCACGTGTGACCTCACAAGAGACACTAGCAAGCCCTTCCACAGCTTGCTACGAATTTGGCTGAAGAGCTGCTTCTAGAAAAAGCCCCCTGCTTCTCTCTTTCTCATCCCCAAGTCTGTGGGCCTGAAGGAAAAAAAAATGACACCCAACAGATTTGGGGGTTGCAGATGCCAAGAAACAGATAGAGGAGTGTGCTTACCCCATGCCAGTGTCTGGATCTTTGCAGAAGGTATCAGTGTCAACGCAAATAGGGCCCCTAGGTGCAGCAGGCTCATGAGGATGATATTCCTCCAGACATATCGCAGCGGGGGCTTGGGGCCCTCTTTCTCCCGGTAGGTCTCATCAAAGATATCATCTATCATGCCCCGGTCTCCTGCCAAGTCCTCATGATTGAGTAAGTCCTTCTCCATCACGGCATTTCCATTCCTGGTCACCCGGGAGGTGACTGTGCCATCAGCAGTGGTGCTGGAAGTGGAGGAGAACTCCTTGGAGAGGTGTCAATGGATATTTTCGAGAAAGAAAAAAAGGGAAAACAAAACAAGAAGTTGGTGGTTATCAGTTCAAGAAATAGAAATACATGCATCTAGGCTAGCATTGTAAAAATTCACAGCCTATGGTTTCCCTGGAAGGCTCCATTCTTTCAGCTGAGACTTTGGCACAAAGACGAGCCTGCTCTGGCCACATGGAGTCATGGCCTGAGAGGACAGGGACCTGGTCTTTCTGGAGAGGAGGTGAATGGTACATAGGGTGCTGAAAGTAAAGAAAAATACTTGAAAGCCAGTCTCTTTTCCACCAGTGGCTTGGGTGAGATCATTTGCAGACTGCAAGGATTTTTATTTTCCTTCAGTTTGATTAGTGGGCGTTTTTCGGTGGGTTTGTGGTCTCGGCTTGTGCATAAGCAGACAACAATAAAGGAAATCTTGTGAATGAACAAAGAGGTGGGAGAGAAATATGGTCTGAAACACAGTTTTATAATATATCAATGGGCTGCTCCTGCTATCCTACTTCTTTGTGTCACCCCGCCAGGGATCATGCAGGGAACATCAGGAAGATCCACAGAGGGATTCCTCTGGGGTGCCTCCTTATCTCCTCTGCCTCACCTTTCAGAATGGGATGTGGCAAGACCAGCATGCTTGAAGATCAGTGGATGGGAAGCAGTCAGGTGAGGTACTTCTAGTTAGAACTACAGCTACTTATCCTGTGCCTGCTGCTAAGACTCTTATCCCTCTCTCATTTCCCACCCACAGGCAAACTGAGGCAAGGGAAGACAATCCTCTGAGCTATGGCCACCAGCATAAGCAGAGAGGAAGTTCTAAGCAGCAAAGTTGGCTCAGCTTGGCTCCTGGCTCCCTTCTATAACTGTGACACAACATTCCCTCTAAACATGCTTGTTTGTGCTGGCTGAGTGACAGCCTGCCCCATCAGGCATGCATGACGAAAGGAGCAGGCAGGACTGACCCTAATGAGACAGGTCACTGAACCCTGAATCACCAATTTCCATCTCTGTCATGACAGCCGTGTGCTTGCTAGTACTCGCAGCCCTTTGTCAGCCCCGAGCCCAAGTGCCCAACATGGCTCAACCCCAGGGGTGCCAAGCACGTGGGATGCAAGCAGTGTGTCCCACACACATCACCCTCATCCCCTGCCTCCTGGGAACCTGCCCGGGGACACATCCATGGGTGAAGGGGCACTAAGGGTCAGCCAGCAGGAACAGCAGAGCTGAGACTGCGGGAGGGAGCATGGTCAAGCTGGGAAAACTCCTTGCCCAACAGAGATCTCTCCTGAATTAACAGCAGATTCCCACTCAGGTGTTCAGGATTCATAAAAGACCACCATCCTGCCATGGCCTAGTTTCCTGAGGGAGGCATTAAAATCAGGCCAGGCAGCTTACGTGGCCACCCCAACTCCTCCCTTTCCCAAGGGTAGAAACTAGAGGGTTACAGACATACCTTCCGATGGGGAGGAGCTGGCAAGGCTGCCAGATTCCCCACATTTGGGAAGTAAAATGATCTCTGCAGAAGGAACGCTTTAAGTTTTTCCTTGGGGAATCAAAGGTTAGAAAGGAAAAAAACTGGACACAAAGTATCCTGCTGCCTTCACTGCAGGAAGGCAAGCTGCTGAGCTTGGGACTGGCTCTTCTGCATCCCGGCTATCAGCTGTCTCTGCCTGCTTTCCTAATTAATGTTCTGAGGATATGATACTCTCATCTGCTGGAGAATTTAGAGGTAATCCCCACACCAAAAGAGCCATGAGAAATGGCTTCTAATCCAGAGATTAGGCAAGGAGAAGTCCTGCCCTTTCCCAAGTGTTAGATATTCTCATCTGGCATTTTGGCAGAAAGGTACTATTTTCTTTCTTGGCTGCAAGACGATCTACCAAAAAGACCCAAGACTTGTCTATGCACGAAAAATTCCCAACAGTGATTGGTGGTATAATTAGACAGGTAACACACCCCATATGGACATGCTACTTCCAGAGTAAGAATGTGGGGTTGCAGTTGCATTTTTCTCCTCCATGATAGTTTATGTCACTGTCAAAGTTACACAGGGGCAGAGGAGGAGGAGGGAGAGAGCAAAGAAAACAGCAGAGAGGAAAAAATCTCTTTTTGCAGAGTTGTAGTAGCCACATGAGGAATTTTACCAGCATACCTATGCTGCTGGAATTACACTGATATAATCAGACTGGTCATTTCTCACATGTAAACTTACCTTGAAACAAAAGGGCTATAAAGCAGTTGTGAAACAGCTCCACCGTTACAGACTTGGTGGGAGGAGCATGGGGGAAAGAGGGAGGGAGAGAGGGCAGCTATTTAGGTAGAAATGGGGGAAATGAGGAAAGAAAGAGAATTTTTATCCCCTTATGACCATAGTGGCTCCTACCGAGGAAAATGAGATGGAGATTGATCTGGGGTCTAGGGCTGAGGGAGGCAGGAGGCCAGCTAAATCATTTTCGTTAGCTTTCCCTCATTTCTGAATGACTTTGCAGCTCTCATCTGCAGAACAGATGTGTTTCCCCACCTACACCCCCACCTTCCCAGCACTGAACATGCCATAGGTGATCCTGGCACCCAGCCATCTTATACAACCAACTGCAGCTCAAAGGCTCCTGCACTGGGTACAGTGTACGGGCCCCAGGGCACTGAATCTCGGGTCCAGGATATTTGAATATGCCCAGCATGACCCAGGGACAGAATTCTTTCCAGCTTCCAGGATATGACCCAAAATACATGCCAAAACCATGAAACATGGTGTGAGCACGCTGCCCTTGACATCCATTTTGGGAGGGGAGAAAAGGAAAGTTCTTTACATCACAGCATCCCTGGAAGGTCATGACACCTGCACAAAAGGACCAAGGGAGACCCTGTGTGCTGGTGACAGAAAAAGAGCAGGGCAATGATTTACATTCACTTCTAGGCATTGGCAGAGGGGGAAAGAATGAGAAGGTGAGAGCACAAACACCAGAATCAAGCCACTCTCCCTTTGGGCAAAGCGTGGCTGCCAGAAGGGTCAAAAATAAAAAGGGAAATCTTTAAAAATCCAACAGCTCCACACATCTTACTGGTGTCAGGTTGTTATTCAGACCTTCTCATGCCGAAAAAGGGCAGTCTCCCTATTGTATGTTTGCTTGGCTCAAGCAATGCAGACACAGTCATTCATTTCATCTGGGCAGCCGGCTTTCACCTTGCGTCTGTCCTAGAGACGCTTCCTGCTGATATATTTAGTTTTAAAACACTGTGAGTGAAACCCCGTTCTTATTAAAAAGAAAATGAATTAAGAAAACTAAAAAAAGTAGTCTAAGTATTATCAAAAAACCCACACAAAAGATCTTCTTGAATAGCCCTTCAAGCACCCAGCATGCTTCGATGGGTGTTTTCAAAATAAGCCAGTATTTTATGCTCGGTCTACGTGAGGGCACAGGATCCAGGAAGATCACCTCAGAGGCGCGGATGTCTCCGCTTCATCCATGGGCCCCCCATCAAGCTTGGGTGATGTCTTAAGTTACCAGTGAACCCCTTGGCCTGACGGCTGCGAAGCGGGGCGGAGGGGACACAGGCACACACGTGTGGATACGTGTGTGTGTGCACGCACAGACACGCGTGGATGCCCAGACCTTTTCCCCCAGACAGCAGCAGCGCAGCGCTGCCGGAGCCGAGGAGATGAAGGAGGAAGGGGTGAGGGGGAGACAAGGCACCCGCACCCCGGGGCCCCGCTTACCTCCTCCTGCAGCAAGTGCGCAGGCATGAGGCGGCCTTGTCTCTGCTCCTCGGCGGCGGTACGCGGGTGCGCAGGTCCCCGGGGCTGGTGGGAGGCTGGCTCTGGTCGGCTCCTCGCCCGGCGAGCTGTGCGGCTCGGGGAGGCGGGTGCGGAGGTATTTAAGGGGGGCTGCTTGCTTGGCGGCTGGCGGGGCCGGGCTCTGCGCGCCCCGGCCTCCCGGTGACCCCTGCCCGCGGCTGGGATGCGCGGGGTCAGCGCGGAGGGCGGCGAATCGCGGCGGGGGCCCGGCTCTCGGCGTAGCCGGGGGGAGAGGCGGGGCGGAGCGGGCAGGGGGGCGGGAGGGAGGAAGGATGCTGAGGAAGAGGACGATGACGAGGGGCAGGCTCTCTCATGATGCCTGGCTGCTTTTATTCTTTTTTTTTTTTTTTCTTTCCTTTTTTTTTTTTTTTTTTCCTTCCTCCCCCTCGCGAGCTGATTGGTTGCGGGAAATTTGGTGCCACCTCGGCTTGCCCTCGCCATTGGCTGCCCGCAATCTGCTGTTCGCTCCCCGCGGCGCGCACCCTGCGCGCCCCGCTCCGCGCCCCGCTCCGAGCCCGCGGGGGAGCGCCGGGCGTGCTGCGGTCCCCCGAGAGCACCCTCCGCCGCCGCGAGGGCTGCGCCTCATGAAATAAGGGGCTCCCGAGGGGTGAGGGATGGCAGGGAACCCCGCTCCCCCTCCCCAGCTGGATGTGGGTTGCGGCGGGGGAAGAAGGGGATTCAGCATGAAACATCTGCTCTGTATTGGGGATCTGTCTGGGGAGCATTCTGCACGTATATGTGTGTAGAGAAATCAGAGATTTCTGCAAAGAAAAGCACCCCCCTCCCCCCCCAGCTTGTGTCCGGATAAGAATGTATGTCTGCGTAGATGTTCATCACGATATGCAAAAACAGTCTGGAAAATGTTGGTTGTAACATTTTAAAAAGAATCCTGTCCGTTGTCCCCAGAAAATAATGCCTTCAGCGGAAGATGGAAGGAAAAAGAAGTAGCTCAGTTTGCCGTCAGCTATTTTCCATAACAACCTCCTCGCTAGCCAGTAATGTCAGCAATATCCAGCCTCTATCCAAAATCCAAGCTCTATCTGAAATTCAAACTCTATCCCACAGGGACCTTCACTATTAAAAGTGAAAAACAGGGCCCTTACAAATCAAACCTTGGCGGTGGCAGAGCTCGGAGGCAGCTCTCCGAACTCCACCGTGTGGTCACCGAGCCAGGCACCCTCAGTCATTTAGCACCAAGGCTTAGGGTACCTTAATGCCATCACCCTGGCCAGGACCTCTGGTAGCTGCTTCCCCTACTCAGTAGTGTGTCCCGTGTTCAGTTTCTGTCCCCTGCTGACACATGAATCATTCTGGGAGTGGACCAGGGATGTGAAAAGCGTAAAGTGTGCCCATATCCTCTGACATATATCCTGTCTGGAGCTCTCCTGCAGTGATGGAGCTGACCACACGAGGTGCAGACAGACAACCAAGATCTTGCAGAGTCCACCCCTGGGCGCATCCTGCTCAGACATATCATGGCTGATTCAGTGGCAGTTGTCAAAAGTGAGTTGCGTTGTAATCACTGGAAGGGAAAAGTGACAATGAAAAATAACAGTAGCCCATTTGTTCTCCATATTTAGAGGTGTCCAGAAAGGGGGAAAATATGTCCCTGCTTTTTCGTTTCACTATGATGGATGAAGAGGTCTGTGAGGAGTATATGTTTAAATTTGACATTAGGATCTCAAGTCATGCCCACCTTTTGAGACACAATATTAAAACAGAGAGCCCACATCAGAAGATGTTCCTAGATGGTGAAAGCGGACATGAACCAGGGAGGGACTTTCAATCATCTCTTTTAAGACTCTCCATTAAATGTTTGCTTAACAACACTGAGGAGAAATGATGTTTTAATTAAAAATTCTACCAATTTTCTATGTGAGTGCTAAAAGGACTACAAACTGAGCTAAAAACTGCCCTAAGGAAACTTGATTTCCAAAAGAAAACCAGAAAAGAAAAAAACAATTAAAAAATGAAGACTTGTTGATTTTAAAAAGGTAATCTCCAGCTCATAACACATGGGGAAAATAATCTCCATGTCATGAACCAGGAGCAGACCTGGCAGTGCTACTGGTGGGTGACAGTGAGGCTTTGGGGAATTCAAGGTTTGCAGTTTTGCAGATGCTCAGACCCAACCAGAGCCCTTCCTTTTCCATGGGTTTCCTTCCTCAGACAGGGAGTGCAACTAAAAAGGATTATACAAGGCAGCTGGACTTTACCATCCTCTAAAATTAATATCACGTTTGGCTGCTCCCTCACAACAGGAGTGTTTTCTGCATATTCCCCTGCCAAGTTATTTTGGGGGTGACCATCACATTTTTTTTGTTGCATAGAGGAAGAGATGGATCTTGATCATTGTTGGGGCTGTGCTCACCTGGCAGGTTTCAAGTCTTATGTGCCAAAGACAGCCCTGAGAAAGGCCGTTCACAGCTTGGCCAGCTTCTCCAGCTGCCGTTTTCATCTCCTTTGAAACAGGTTAATGCTCCTGAATGTGGCCACGAGGCATTGACACCTTGGTGAGGAAGTGGAGAGTGTGCAGAGTGGTTTGCTTTTCCAATATTTAGATTGCAACAGATCTGGCCTTGCCTGTCACAAGGCTTTTTGGTCCTTTGTGGGCTGGAGGTTTGGCCATGCTGTGCCAGCCAGGCTCCCTCCTGTGGAGAGCTGCTGGCCCTGCCGGTGGCCTGCACCCTGCACACCCCTGGCCCCACCACCCGGCCCTGCCCATCCGAGTCCCAGCTGCAGACTTCTGTCTCAGCTCTGCTGCTCAAGGTTTGAGACAAGAGGGGGATCACTGGGCAGCCCAGGTGGGAAAACAGAAATGTCTATATAGACACAGAAATACATCTTAAACTGGGCTTCTCCTGCTCTAGTTTGTATCTCTCCAGAGATACAAATCTCTACAGGCTTTTCCCTCCTTTCAGGGAGAACTTCCCAGCTGAGCCTTCAGCAGAATTACATTGCTCGTGGTGTACACCTACACTGCTTCACGACGATTCGGCTTCAGCCATCGTCCTCAGGAAACTGATTCAATTCTTCTGCATCTGGTGACTGTTGCCCAGGGTCATAGTCTTTCATAAATGAGCTGATGCAATGCCAGGATCATGGTGCAGGGCAGCAATGAACAGAGCCATGTCATGGGCAGCACAGGCCATGAACTTCAGCACAGAATTTCTTTAGAAATACATGATCTCATGTAAGGCTGTTTCCACCTTCCTAGGACCCCCCCACAGATTCATGACTCAGCTGAGGCACTGGGCTAGCAAAAAATTCTTGCAGAATTCTTTTTGTCAGAGGGTCTCACAACCTTTTCAACCTTTTCATCAAGGTTGGGGAAAATGAGGCACAAACCAGCAGTGAGGTTTACCACAAGACAGTATCCATGAGCGGACCTCTTAAGAGGAAGAACTGTCACATTCCTGTTGTGGGATGCACTAACCACCCTGGTTTTGCTACCACAGTGCCAGAATGCAGAGAAAAGCATCAAGGCTAAGCTAAGGTTCTTTTACCATAACATGTTCCTTCCTATTCTCCCCTAAAAAAAAAAAAATCGCTTTTCCATTTAGCAGTAAGTTTTGCAAGGGGATTTCATCTGGGGTTGACATCATGGAAATTTTATTGGATGTCCTCAGTTACCCCCTCCAAAACTGTTGAAAAAGCCATGTACACAAAAACGCTCGCTGCAAGGGCTTTGCAAGGTTTGTTGCATGTTGTTTATTTATCTTCTTTAACAACGTTCCTTGTGTCCCACTTTGTCTTCTATTTCACAACTGGAAGTTGAAACAAGAAGAGGAGACTCAAGTAATGAGGGAATAAGCTGAAAACTGGGGAAAGAACTGAGCACTATGTCAAAAATAAAGGTTTGCAAAAATTTTGGTAGGATTATTTTCTGCATCTCTTGCATTGTTTTCCTGGAGAAGTATGAAGCAATTCCAGCTTTAGAGCTTTTTCTAGAGGTATGAGAATCATGCCATGGGTCTTTCATCCAAAGAGAAGTGGTGGAGTGGCTTTCTGTCCTTTCCCCAATGCTTTCTTTTTCCTCCTTACCCTCATAAAGAATCTGCTCTTCAAAGACATCGAGCCCGCTCTGCAGAGCAGATGAACACTGGCATCATTCACCACTGCTGCCAGCAGTCTCATAGGTTAATGGTGTCCCTGGTTTTGATGGGTTGACTTTTGGGCAGAGTTATGTGTTGCAGAGAAATAGGGTAGGGGACCATGGCTACAGAATGAGCTGGGACAGGACCTGGCTCAGACTACAAGAGTTCAGAGCTAATGCCTGCTTGAAAGATGATGGCAGGTGCAGGTCTTTCAGGGTTGTCTGGTTTTGGAGTTCAGGTGCCAGGGATCAGATGCCAGCTTGTGGGATCACCACCCTTGTTTGATGTTGCTTTCTCCCCCCATGCTTCCTTTTGGAATCTGGTGACCTGTGTTATATTTTCACACACTCTTCCTTATCCAGGAGAGGTACTTAATGGCTTTCATATTTGAAATGGAAAGCTAAGAATTGTTTAGTCACCTGGCTCCAGACACTGTGACTTGAGGAGCCTGGTATCATGGCATTTACCAAAAGTGCTATTTATTTTTAGAAGAACTGGCAGCATCCTGGTTGCTTGCTTGCTTTCTGTCATGTTTCCCCCGCCACATACACACCTTAGAACATCATCCATTGCTCTATATATTCAATGGTTCCCATAATTTCCTGAAGATCCCCTCCTCCATCCTCACTCTTAAAGCATGGCTAAGCTCAGTATGGATTACCTGGGGTCCTCATTTGGGAGCACCCAGAAGAATAGCAGTGGTCAAACCCCCAACTGCCTTTGCAAGGGCAAGGCCTGGAAGAAGAAGCTGATGCTTACCTTGCCACCCTCCTGCTGCTGAGTAGAAAATGTGGGGTTAAAGGGAGTCAATAAAGTGGCAGAAATCACTGGTGTCTGGTTGCCAGGGCTAGAAGGGAATGCAGACATAACTGGGGTGACAGCCATGGCTCCAGGCTATGACCAGTATGGCTAAATTCCCTGCCATTGATGAGAAAATAAGCACCAAGACAATCTTAATCAGCATCAAGAATTAGGCTGATAACATGCTGATGACTGGGATAGTGTTGGGGAGGATGAAAGTTTGGTAAGAAAGTTTCACAGGTATTTAGGCTTGGCAGAAGCATCTGTGAATGTAGAAACTGGGGATGAGATAGAAATGAAAGCAAGTTTTGATATAGAGTAATAAAAGATGTTTTGCTGAAACAGTGATCGATGAGTAACTGAGAAGGCAAAGGCTGGAGATGAGCTGGAAGGAGATTTCTAGGAGTAGGACAATGGTATGTGACTACAAACAAAGACATGTTTTTCACCAAGTAAGTAAGTCTCAAGAAGAGCATAAGTAAATAGAAAACATGTCTTTACCAA
>NW_024580672.1:5439231-5470864 GCF_017639235.1 Corvus kubaryi
GGGAGGGCAGCAGGGGAGGGGGGGCAGGGGGAGGGGGCAGCAGGAGAGGGGGCAGCAGGGGAGGGGGCAGCAGGGGAGGGGACAGCAGGAGAGGGGACAGCAGGGGAGGGGGCAGCAGGGGAGGGGACAGCAGGAGAGGGGACAGCAGGGGAGGGGGCAGCAGGGGAGGGGACAGCAGGAGAGGGGACAGCAGGGGAGGGGGCAGCAGGGGAGGGGACAGCAGGGGAGGGGACAGCAGCGGAGCGCGCACCCGCGGCCGGCCACACGGACGGCGCGCGCGGGGCGGAGCGCCGCCGCCACCTGGCGGCCGGGCCGGGCGGCGCAGGCGGGGGCCGGGGACGGTCCGGTCCGGTCGGTTCGGTCCGGTCCGGTCCGGTCCGGTCCGGTCCATTGGCTCCCGCGCGGCTGCCAGCGAGGACTGGAAGACTACGAGGGCAGCCCGTGGGGCGTCCCGCGGGTCTCAGCTGAAGAATTTCATCCCAGCTGAGCGGGGTGCAAGCGTCCGAAGTGGGCTGGACTGCCGCTGCTGAGAGATTTGGACACCATCTTCGTGGGATTCCTCTAAAAAGGCAGAAAAGGTCAATGATGCTCCAAGTGAGCTTTCCCAAACAGGGCAACCCTGTGCCAGTTTGTAGCCATATGCTATAAAATTCCCAGAGAACTGCCCAGCAATCATAGGTGGTCACAACAGTGAGTTTAAGGGCTTTACTGAACCGTAAGCATGTAATTGGGGAGTAGATGAAAGCCACTGAAGTATGAATAATAGCTAATGAAACCTAACAATATTTCAAAGCAAGATTTACTGTGAATAAACTGAAAAACCCCACAGGCCTTACCTATGCTTCAGAGATTAAATGCTTTAAAAAGTGCTGGTGCATCTAAAACTGGGAACACCAGCAGGAACGCAAGTTCAGGAGGAGGGAAACTATTCCACAACAGAGACCTTCTTTTACTAGTCTCCCATTATATGAATGATGCTATTCCATCAGAAAGCTGGATGTAGCACTGCAATTCTCCATTGTGCTTGCTTCTGTTAACAAAGCTGATTGAAACGACAATCTCATCTCTCACATCTGATGCATCCTGCTATTTTTTCCGCTATGTGTTAGCCCATGTGTTAATGTAACATTCCCCAAAAACCAAGAGTGATCAGCATTCCTTCCTCTCATCACACTTCTTCAACACCAGCTTGCAACCTGCTGTGTTCTCAGGGATATCATACAGAGACTCTCTTGCACCTGCCAGGTAGCTGGACTGGGGAAGAAATCTTTGGTCTGAGTCCAGCTTTGTCTTTGTAGGGACAGTGGCAGGTGTTGGCTTGTGATATGCCATGGGACACAGACTGTGTTTGTCCCTCTTCTTGCTGGCTGTGATAAATCTGGGTCAAAGGAGCAGCCTGTATCCAAACACCCTGCCTCTGGCAGCCCAGCCTATGAGAAGTGACTCCTTGAGCCCCTTGATGGAAGCTCCCTGAATTGTGACAAGCGTGGGTCACTTCTGGGAGTAAACTGTGGGTTGGCTGCCACCCCAGAGCTGGTTTCATTGCAGAGGAGGAAATACCTTTTGTTTTGAAGCTGGTCCTCCTCAGGTGCTTCTGCTTTTTTAGGTGTGGTGCTCAGCTGAGTGTTCATTGCTGCCCACGGTGTGTCAAAGACAGACTTTCTCCCAGCAGTGCCAGTTGGCCCAGACAGTTCCTAGGAGCACAGGGCGTGCTTGCTGCTTGTGTGTGTGGTGACATGCCCACACGTGGGTCTGCACGGCTGCATGTATTGCAATGAGGCTTTAAGAAAACAACACCCTGCAGAGCGACAGTAAAGGTTATTTGTAATCAAAATTGTATTTAGAGAACAAGAAAATTTAGTTCTATATTCTAAAAAGAGGAAAAATCAACATTATCTTGTAAAGGACCTGATAACTTCATCCTATACCTGCTGCTTTCTGCTCAGGTGGGATTGCACATGCAAAATCCCTGTGAAATTGCAGCCAGCCAGTGAAGTCCCCACTGAAGGCCACTGCACAGGTACATGAATGTAAGAAAGCTCTCCAATATGTTAGGAAATATGTAAGTGTTAGTAAATATGTCTTTGTACAAATATTTATGAAAATTTATTGTTAATTTGTACAACATGGTAACAAGTTTTTATAGCTCAAATTCAATCTGTCCTTGGCTAAAATGTCCTTCACTCTCTCTTCACCTTCTCCTCCTCAGGCAGATTTATTTTGACAGATTGGAGACATGTATGGTTGCCTTACTAATACAGTTTTTACATCTTGGTCTGCAGAAAGCAGCTTTCACTGTTTGTGCTTGTTCCTCAATAAGTCTGTCACAAGATGATTGGATTCCTTAGCCTCTGAACATTACTATAATAAGAATGGTATTATTCAAATGTAGATAAAATCCACCTGTTTGATGCAAAAAAAAAAATAGGCAGAGAAGACTTCATTTAAATGAAAAGTAATGAAAACACATGAACGTTAATACACTGTGCTGGGAAAATTTTCCAAATGTGTCATAAACAGCTTACTTAACACCAAGGTACTCTGCTTGAAAGTCTGTTTTTTTTATTTCTGATAAAAATTGATTAGTGCTGTTGCTACCACTTTCCCATTCTCTATCCCTGATGCAATACACAGAGATAACAACTCTCTCTAGCTCTGTTAATGTTGCCTGGAAGTGGGAATAAAACGCTTGTGTTGATGAGAAGCCCTGAAAATGGATTATTGCCATGAGAATTAACATAGCGCCCTAAGTAAGAAAACAGGAACTTGGATACAGAATTGTTTATCCATGGCTGTGTCTCTGTTTGTTTTACTTACAGTAAAGAGTGACTATAGTATACTGTGTACTGCTAAACTTATATACAAGATTTCTCAAGAACGAGACAGCTGTAAGATTTTAAACCTCAGTGATGATGATTAAGCTCCTGGAAGAAAACTAAAAGTATTGTTCAAAATCTGGGCAGAAACGGATTCTGTTATGGAGCTGGGTACTTCTGTCCTGGTCCTCTACCAGCTTTACTGAGCACAGAGAGTTGGTGTGTAACTGGTGTCCCAGCATCACCTCTAGCTGGTGAAAACGTTCCCGTCAGGGCCGCTTCAGCAGTGGCTGGTGAGCTCCTGGAGAGCCTGCCCTCTTGGGTCTGGTGAGCAGACTCGCCTTCAGTCCCAACAACTGACTGCTCTTCATTAACTGATAGGACTTTTTTCTAACCATGAAACCTAAATGTTTTGTAGTTCTAATTCAGCATTTGATAGTGCTTTTTGGGGGGGAATTTATGAACTCTTTGGTGCTCTCTTCTCCTTACACAAAGGAATTAAGTGTGGGATATTGTTTAAAGGTATGTGTGCTTGACACACTGACAGAAAAACTTCTGTGGCTGTGTTACTTTGTCTTATCCTAACATGCTGAATCCCATTGTGATAGTGGTTTCTGGTTTTAGAAACAGTCTTCCCTAGGTATCTGAAAGGTTTCTTCTAGGCCTGCTGAAAAATGGACCTCAACGAAGAAGGGAAAAAGAAGAATGGAGAAGAGAAATTCTGTTGGCTGGTTTTCACAAGAATGAAAGTTTGGTAAGGCCCAAGGCACTGTAAGGAAGAGAGATGTGAGGTAAGTGCTCACAGGTGCTACCAGACATGCACTGTTCCTTAGCCAGCAAATACTGCCTGCTCCACACAGACTTACATCAAACACCATAGAGGGCAGAGCAGAGTGATCTATGAGGTCCTAAAGTCTGGATCCTATTCTCCCCCAGCTGACACATCACCCATCATTCAAGTTTACTGGCTGAAAAGGAGCTTTCCAGACCCACATAAATGGAGTCACCCCATGCTGGCTGTAAAGCATTGCATGTGTTTCCTTAATTATAGGGTGCTCTTGGTTCTGCCTTGTGTTAGGCTCTTCAGAATCAGGTGGCACAGACATGACCTGTATTCTGGGCTAGGTGCATGACTGGGTCTTTCAACACAGGTCAGTATCCCCCCCTCGCCACCTGCTCTGTGCCCCAGCCAGTGAGATGGCAGATCTGCACTGTACCTGGGTCCTGAAGGATGGGATGGGATGTAGCAAGAGCTGCACTATGAAAAAACCCTCATGTTCCCCCAAAGCAGCAGCTCCACACATAAGTCATGCCGCTTGTGCATGGGCAGGGGTATCTGCTGTATGGTCCCAGGAGTGCAACTGGATGCCTGGCTCTGGCATGTGGTCTTTCACTGAGGCCTCATTCCTTAGCGTTCCTGCTGCTCCGGAGCTCTACAGATGCTTCCCATCCATTGAATCCGCTGATTCTGTGCCACTGCTTTCATTTCGCTAGGGAGTAATAAAACACAACAGGCCCTAATAATACCAAATTCAGTCAAAGGATCCAACCCAGACGTCCAGTGATCTTCCAAGCAGCTGCTGCCCTCTTAGTGCCCTGTGCCAAGTTGCCATGATCAAGTAGGTGACATCTAGGGGCCATCTCTGCATATCTCACCTGGCTTGGCAGCAACACCTGTATGAACATTAGAGTCCAAAGAAAACATCCTTACTTGGGCCTACAAGTGTGAGAGTCATGTTGCTTCCTTGGGTAATGCCAGAAAAATAGCAACCCTCAGTACCCACTGAGAAGAGGCATCTCTTCTGAATTATATATTCAGACCTGAGGAAGGACCAGGCTCAGGCTATACATTCTTTTATAGTCTCATCACCAAGACAAGTGTGTCATCCCAGGGTTAAGCTCTGGGACCCTCCAGGGTACAATCACAGGCCTACAGTACCTGTGATGCCTGGGACGACTGCTTGCAGGTGGCCAGTGGCAAGGTGGACGCAGGCAACTCCCAGCTACTGTTATTGTCAGTTTTGCCTGTTTGGGTTTGTTTGTTTGTTTATTTTTTAATCAGGCTTGGCTCAGGGCTAGCAGGCAGGGCTTGTGGAAATACTGTGAAAGCAGAAGATTGCAGCCCCTGGTTTCCAAAACCACTACATTTACTGCCGTGTTTCACCCCGGCTTTTACAATGAGATAGGGAAGAGGATGCTGTGCCCCCCGCGGGGCGCTCACGGGAGCTTCTGCTCTTTGGCCCTTCACCGAAACTGGGAGTGCTCCGGCCCCGAGCCGAGGCTGCCATCCGGCCCCTCTCCCCACGGCACTCGCACGGGGACCCCCTGGAACTGACCCGGGCTGCAGCAGCCTGAGCGGTCCAGCCGCTCCCCATCCGCAGGGGCCGGCTCCTGGCAGCCTCCTCTTCTCACGACGGCGTCTAGGTCTGTTATTGCCGCTAAGAAGCAGAGGAGGACTCCTGGACTTGTCGGTGTTCCCAGGGCTACTGGGATAATAGGGCTGACGGTGGTTCCTAACAACGGGTAGTGCCACCCCTCTGATCGGTATCACCAGCTGAGCTGATATAAAAGAAACAGAGGATGCTTGTTCTCTGTGGGGAGCTGCTGGTGTGCCCTCTTCTGGCTGCTGAGGCAGACAAGCTGTTGGGCATTGATCATCTCTCTGCTAAGTTTTAATTCCAGCCCGGGCAGGCAATCTTCACAATTCCAGTTAAAAGGTACTTCTGTCAGCAGTGAGCAGTCATGAATTTGTCTCACCTAAACAACAGAGCTGAGAGCCACTTTAAAGTATCAGAGGTGCATGAACTGGAGACAGTGGGGAAGAAAGCTTGGGACAATCCTGTTTACAATGGCTCTCCCTCTACCTCCTTGAAAATTCAAACTATCTACAACCCCAAGTCTATCCTGGACAATCCCTATGAGAATTTTGAAGATGTTGGGGATCCACTGCCCTGCCAGGAAGAACAGAGCAAAGCTGTGAATGGGAAGACAAGTCCTTTCCTCAAGTGCTGCTTCTACATCTTCAGAGGCATCCGAGGTAAGTCTCTGATATCTCATTAGAAGGGACTTATTAGCCCTCACAGCAATGGTGTGGGAAGAAGGGGAGGAAGAGAAGGGATGCAGAAGGTAGAAGCCTCAGAGTGTCTGTGTAACCCAGGGACATGTTCAACATGCAGTAGCATTACTTCAGAGATCATCTTTGGCTGATCTGAAAGGAGCCTCCTCATTCTGTGTGCCTTGCTATAGCTTCATGGTCTGTCCTGTCACCTTTACTACAAGGCAAGAGACTCAGTGGTGTGCTCAAGGTCATGCAGTG
Source organism: Corvus kubaryi (assembly GCF_017639235.1). Lineage (NCBI taxonomy): Eukaryota > Metazoa > Chordata > Aves > Passeriformes > Corvidae > Corvus > Corvus kubaryi. Next base: position 5,445,364 of record NW_024580672.1, read on the forward strand.
AATCTGTTGGCAGAGCTTGGAGCAGGCTATTCTGTCTTTGTGTGCATTTTCTAGATAGAGTGGTACTGGCCCCTGTGCTACAGTAGCATAAGAACTGATAGACATATCTACAAGAGAAAATCTAGCACTGTCAGGACTGAAATGTAAGGGATCACAGCAGTGTATCAAATAATGCTTTGCTTGAAGATAGCTGAAAGAAAGAGATGCTGTTTTCCAAAGACAAAGGGGAATGAAATATTATATAGGTTTATTCAGAGGCAAACAAAACCCTGGAGGCAAGATAAGTCTCCTGTCAGGATACAATCCTGGGTAAGGGCATTATTTGAACAGGTTCTTACAGAAGGCATAAAATCCTAATATTTTAAAAACAGGGAAGATAAAGAAAAAAAAAAACAACAAACCAAAACAACATCTTCTTGCCACTGTGTCTTTTTTTTCCTCACTTGGAAGGCAAGAACCTTTCTCAGAGGTGCACCCTCTAACAGTACGAGGGAGTGAATAACAATATAGCTTGGTCCTGAATTGCACAGCCCCTCTATGAACAATACTTTTATCATAGCCATTACAGTCTAACACTACTAATTCACATGGAATTCAGAGCAGAGGTTTAGAGATTTCTCCTGGCCAAGGAACAGTGCTGAGTGGGTTTGGTAGCTAATTACAGATTACTCTTAGGCAATCATTTACCTGATTTATTCTGAAATGCTTTCTTCTATGCATTGTTTGAGGCTTAAAATGGAAAAACATATCCGTACTTTAACATCAAATTTCCATTTGTGAGTTGCCAGAGTTGAATTTGGAGTATGTAAATGATGATAACTGTCAGGACACCACAGCATTTTCTTCTTCTGACTGTTGCACCAGTGTGTCCTGCCACTAAGGGTGGTACATAGGGCTGTAGGAAATACCAAAGCTGGGAATCCAATGGCCAGTGCAGACAGACCAAAGGTCTCTTTGAGCCTCACAGAAGTGGGGACATCTTCCTTGAAGAACTTGCTTCCTTCCTTTGCATCTTTACTAGGTGCCCATTGTTTTTCATTGCTTCTCCATTGCTGGCTTTCCCCCTTCCCTTTCCATTTAATCACCTTGGTGTCTCACATGGAAAATAGAAGTACTACATGTAAGTCAGTTAGACAATGACAGTTTGAGAGGTTGGTTTTTTTTGCTTAAAAACCATTTCCTGCGATTACATGTCCATAGCTACTGGTAATAAATGGATTATTAAGCTTTTGTCCTCATCAGCTATTGTGCTGGGTTAGAAATGAGTAGCTGCTGCTCCTAGTGCCACTGCTCAGGACTATTCCTCTCTAAGCAGTGTCCAAGCAACTCTGTGTCCTGGTTCCTGCCTGCGTCCTGCCACCTCAGGTGTTTCATGGCCAGCCTATGCACAGACTTTGCTGGGTACCTGGGCGCATGGTGGTTGATGAGGGACACCCAGCTTCCCGCTGCCTTTGGAAGAGGATCTCCAGCTCTGTGAGAGTGATTGTGAGCTAGTCACTCACCTGCATCACAAATCTGGCTTAAAAGCGCACTCAGAAGATAATGTAGGTGTTGCCAGTAATTCTTATCAGTCACTTGTTGCTATCAGGAAGGTGAGACTTATAAATGAATTGCATTCATAGCCTATTTTCTAGATTCTGTTATTTTTTCTTTGCTCGGATGTGTGAGTGCTGGATGGTCATTCAAGGTAAGGAAGACTGGATGTCTTCTAGCTTTGAGTCCTTCTACTCCAAATGCCATGTGCAAAACAGCTGCATCCCTAAGGGGGTAAGTGATGTCAAAGGAGACACAGATGGGGACATGCTTCATGTATCAGGTGATAGATTTCCCTGGCATGTTTCCTAAAGACATACCTGAAAATAAACATCATCTGATACAGGATTACAACTACTGGACACAATGTGAAAGGACTGGAGCAGCCTCATGATCCTCCAGATATCATTTTGGGCAAGTCTTTGAACCAAGTTCTCAAGGATATTTGAGTGTTGTTGAACTTAGGTGTTCCTGAGTACACTTCTGTTCTCAAAGTAAAGAAGGTCTGTACCTTTGCTCCAAACATATGGAGAATAAGGGTTCCCTGCTCATGGAAAAAAACCAAAACGAACTTGTTAAAAGCTTGTGATGTAGTCATCTCTGAGGATGAAGGTGGTCATTTAAAAGTGACCTGAAGAGATGGGCAAATTGTTTTCCCTTGTTTTTCTCCATTGTGAAGATTCCTGTAGATCACATGATACTTTCCCTTCCACAGGAGTTAATCCAGATCATCTCCAGGCTGTCATTTCTGTTGCTGGTCCAGAAAAGGCTACTGGTTTATCTACCCCAAAGTGACAGCAGATGCTGCAACAGTCACTATGGTAGTTGATGGTGCAAAAAGCTCTCTAATCTCTTGAGATGTCAAAGAGCTATTAAAATGACAGGGTAAATGCTAGAACACTTTTGCTTACTCCAGAGAAAAAAGAAGTTTGCCATCCGCCAGAGATGACTTCAAATGTGGGGCCTTTGATCAGCTTTGATCCTGGTTTGCAGGAAGATGGTTGTTGCATCCTACTGGGGATAGGAATCAGGGCTGAGCTCTCTAGGAGCTGCAGAAAGCAGCAAGACTATGGCTATTATTGACATGGCTTTCATCACTAGGCTTTCAATTGAAAGTTCTTATGCCTTTCAACTTCAGGAGCCTTCCAGAAATCACAACAGAAAGCCATTACAAAAAGAACAAACAGATACACTAATGGTATCAGGTGGTTCATCAAACCCAAAATATCAAGGCTCCTTTTAAAAGAGGTGTTTCTCTCTTATTGACAACCCTGGTGACATTTAATGAGTTGTGTGAAGAAATAGGATCTTTAGCTGGTGCAATTGGTGTATTGGATTCAGCTAAGCTCCATTGTTAGATGTCCTGAAGATAATTTGGCTCTAAATGTTATGCTGAAAATATTGAGTTGGGTTATTTGATTGAGTCTTATGACCAACAAGAAAATTGAAAGAGTTTTTAGGTAATCAAAGGACAAATATTTGGGGCCTAATGGTTCAATATACACTAAAAGGAGTAATAGTTCCTAAAACTAACTGTTGTAAAACTAACACCAGATGCAGTTCTGCTATGGAAGACCTCTCAGAAGGTCAGCTGTTGACCCATGGGTGACTGAGATGAAATATTATGGTTTCAAGAGCATTTGTGACAAAGACTGAATTTCTGCAAAGAATAAGCTGAAAAACAGTCAGGAAGAGATCAGGCTGTAATGAACACAAACAGAAAACTAAAGAGTGATTTAGCAAAATAAAAAGCCTGTATATTTCAGTGTTGGTTAGCCACAAAACTTTTATTCAGGCTGGAATGGTTCTTCTTAGGGGTATTTAGCACATTTTTATAGGTCAAATTTTGAAACAAAAAGTGGCTTGGCCTTGAAAAGCCACAAAACTTCAACTCTCAACAGCATTCTTTTGGAACAGGACTACAGCTCCTCGTGCGGCCCCTGAGAATGGCCATGAAAACTCTCTAGTCACTTCTTTATACCCAACAGGTCTGTGGGGCACTACGCTGACTGAGAACACAGCTGAAAACAGGGAGCTTTACGTGAAGACCACCCTGCGAGAGCTGCTGGTCTATGTTATGTTCTTGGTGGACATCTGTCTATGTAAGTAGCTCTCATATTTCATAGGCATCATTTCTGTATGCAACGTGAGGGGAATAATGTAAGATTTTATTACTAGTCTTCCTTGCTCTGCTGTAAGTGTTACATTTATTGTATGAGCGCTCACAGCAACAAGAAGTTGTCATTAACCTACAGAATAGCTGCTGCACTGTAGGAACACAGAGTGCTGAGAATATTTCTCTGCCTGTTTTAAAGGATTTTTAACCCCCTGAACAGCACTGTTTTGACATTCGTCCATGGAAAAAATTGCCAACTATCAGACAAGAACTAGAAAATACAGTGGTGTAAATTAGGTGATGGACTACTATGTAAGATTGTCACAGAGTGAAAAATTTAGAGGTTTTGGGCTTCTCTTGTAGTAAATAAATAATAGCAAAAAACATCAAAATGGAGGATTGTTGTTGTTCTCCAAACCTCCTTCTTCTTCTTCTACTACTACATATTCTGCAGTAAAAGTAATTTGGGATGATTGGACAAAAAATTCCACAGTTCCTGGCTGCATTACTGAATAATTGGTAGGAAAGTGAAAATAATTTGTTTTTAGTAACCATTGGTTAAATTATCTTTAAAAGGCCGTGTAGATCTTGATAATTAGGCTTTCTCCTGCATTCTCTGCTCTGTGCTGTGTCTGGGTCATGCTAGTGATTCTGTTTCTCTGATAAGACTTAATAAACAATTATCTAGCAGCAGTGAAGGCTGGAAGTCTCCGTTTGTCTCTGGAACTAACTCCTGGCAAGGACTTTAAAAACTCTCTCCCATCAGAAGAGATTTAATTTATGCCACGGGCTGTGGCACTGCACACAGAAGTAAAATTACTGAATGCTAGCTGTTGTTGGTTAGACTTAAGCAGTATTTTCTGATTCACATTATCAGTTCTAGCCATTGACTCCACAGTCCTGGGAGAATCTGCAGTTTCACAGCAAACGTTCAAGACCCGGAGAGCAGCTCTAGAAACTTCCTGGTCTCAAAGACACAGTCCAGGGCGATTTTCCCTTCTGAGACTGGATGGGTGGCTGAGGTGATAAAGCAGATGGCAGCTCACCCTGTTTATTCTTGGGTGAATGAAATGTGTCCCTGTACTGAATGCTAATGCTAATATGGACTTTGTGTAGGTAGGACAATGGCTGTTTGGTTTCACAAAGGTTCATTTGTTATCACAAATGAGCACCTGTGGCATGGGACAGTGAAGAGGGTTATATTTCACGGACCCTATGGCAGGAGAGATGGACAGACAATACCACCCTAAGTTACTATCATGCTGGCCCAGGGAGACAGTGCTTCAGTCGTGAAAGAACCAAGACGCACACAGACATACATGTTATCGCACACTGACTCATCCAGGAGGTGTGAGGGGTTGTGTCTTGAATGTCACGTGCTTTATTTTCCTGATGTCCTTTCAAGAGTAAGGACATGTTCTCAGTGATCACCATGATGGATGTTTTCCTGAAGGAAGCAGCACTGGAGAGTTGAAACAACATGTTTGTGGAAGCTAGTTTGCACCTCTTGGGGTTTCTTGGTTGACGAAAACTTACCTGGAGCTTTTCACTCAGGAAAATAGGGTGGTCTTTGTGTCTTCATGACTTCACTTCAGAAATTCAAAATATGGATCATGGACTTTGTTCTGAGAAATAAAATTTCAGTCAGAAATTTTGTCTGAGAACAAAAACTGTTACCCAGGATGTTCAATTGTATCCTCCAGTGGTCTTCTCTCACTACTTAACTCTTACATATATAGGTCAGTCTGACCGTTTAAACTCTGGAACACAGAGCAGATAAGTTTATGAATCCCTAAGAAAGCAGAAAGCCCTAAGATTTCTTTTCCTGTGCCTTGTTCAGCTTACTTGTGAAAATATAAGGTAGACAGAAAGTGAATATATAAATACATTTATATCAGGCTCAAATATTCAGGTATAAGGAAGGACCCTCCTCTTGTTCTCTTAGTGACATATGGAATGACAAGTTCCAATGCCTATTACTACACCAAAGTGATGTCTGAGCTCTTCCTGCAGACCTCTACAGATGGCCGTGTTTCCTTCCAGTCCATCGGCAGCATGGCTGACTTCTGGGTGGTGAGTACAAATCTGGCCTGCCATGGGGAACCCTGAAACTCAGCTAGACTGGGATATTCAGTTCCCTCTGAAGTACTATCTAGTGATTTCAGCAAGACATTTTGCTGCCACAGGCTTCTGCCAGCTACTAGCAATAGATACAGTAACATTTGCATGCAAAATAGTCTCTGAATAAAAGTATAATTTATCCCTGAGCATTGTGTCCAGAATACTGGCTAGGCTAAGTGTTATGTGTGCCCAGAGAAGAGTCCACTTCCCAGTAAAACAGGCAGAACACAACAAAATAATTTTGGTGATATGAGATAAGAAGTACTGGCTGAGAGAAACCAAGGGATTTACTTCAGGTTTCCTTGTGGTACAAGTGGCTTTGAATCCTACAGTTCAATGTCTTCAAGCTGGTGTCTTAATAATAGCCTATGTCCGTCATGGCATTTTGAGAACATCAAAATTAACCTGTCTGTAATTCATGCCTTGGCTTGTCTAATCTATAGATTCTTTAGAAAGAAATAGGATTAAAATTTGCAGGGACTTTTATCAAAGAGAATAAGAAGGGGAAAAACATCTGGGGTCTAACATATTTCTGTCAAAGAATGAGTGAAGGAATAATGAGGGCCACAATGAAGGCCATTGAGTTATTGCAACCACTTATCTCTGACAGCCAGAAATTATTTGTTAATTAGATTTGTCTTTTTTCTGTCATATTAAAACACTCGAGCAAACAATGGCACTATTGTTTCTCCCCCACTGTTTCCAGGATACTGGCACATGCACTTTTCATCATTCACAACTGGTGCCAAGGCAATTCCTTGAAACTTGTGGTGACTGAAGTAGAAGAGACAAAGAGACTTGTAGGGCTCTTGTCTCTTCATTAGCCATAGAAGGTGCTGCAAACACATTACAGGCCTATGAGAACCTAACAATGACCCTGCTGCCCAGCATTCCTCCTCTACCACCAGCCCTGGTCTTTCTTCTCTTTAACACACATCCAACACAAATTTCTACTACTTTCCATCCTGGGGAGCAGAGGGGGGTGGGTCAGGTCTTACTACCTCAATCCCAGACTAAGAAAATTCCTCTGATGCATGAGCTATGAAGGAGTTGTTCTCTCCCTCCTTTGCAGTATGCACAAGGTCCCCTGCTGGATAATCTTTACTGGACAAAGTGGTACAACAACGAGTCCCTGGCAGTGCACAGCACCCAGTCATACATCTATTACGAGAACTTGCTGCTGGGTGTCCCACGCATGAGACAATTGAAGGTGAAGAACAACTCCTGTGTGGTCCATGATGACTTCAAGGAGGAAATCTCTGGCTGCTATGATGTATACTCCGAAGAAAAAGAAGAAAGGGTCTCCTTTGGGCTCATCAACGGAACAGCGTAAGTGCATCTAATCCAAATTAGTCTCTTCTAGTTCAAGTAAGAACTGCTGACCTGCAGGATGTCGGGGATGAGCGTCTCACATAAGGCTAGAATTCCCCTTGCAGTCAGAGGCAGCAAATCCTTTTTGTCTATCAATTTGAGTGGATCAAGTGTCTCTTTGTGAAGAAGCACAACAGAATGAGTGGCACAACAGAATGAGTTTTCATGTTGGGAAAGCCGTGGAAAAATCCAGTGGAAAATTAGGAAGAAGTTGTTGCCTATTTTTAAGAGAGTGAGGATAAATAAAGATTTTTGGGACCAGATCCACCAAATGGCAAGCTGGCATTCAGCTGGCAAGTTACTATTTGCTTTCCTCTGGGATTTCAGGAGCCAGAGAAAAGGGAGTGCATCCCTTTCATCTTGACAACCTACTTCTCTATAATAATGTGAGGTAGCTGCAGTTTAATAACTCTGCTCACTGCATGAGTCTTGATCCATGAACGAGAAGCTGTTATTCATTAGGAAATATGAGCACAAGAGCATTCTAAGCAGATGGTTGTGTGTGATATGGTAGAAGGCAATAGAGTGGATCCCGAGAGTAACCTCCATGAAAACAAGACCAATATAGCCAACAAACCTCCGAATTTTCCCTCCATAGTATTGCAAATCATGTTGTGTCACTGCTGGGAAGCACTAAACCATAAAACTAACACTAGTGGAGAAATTGTGTGGGGTCAGATCTGGAATAGGAATTAAGTGCCAATTCTTTAATTTAAAACTGCTCTGCCCGTTGAAGATATAGTCTAATTTCTCCTGGGTACAAGGCCATATCCAAGCCTGGGCCAGTGAAGCCTTTGCTTGCGGCTTGTCTGTTGCAGGTGGAGGTACCATTCTGAGGAGGAGCTGGGTGGTTCATCTCACTGGGGAAAACTAACCAGTTACAGTGGGGGAGGATACTACATAGACCTCAAGATGACCAGAGAAGAGAGTGCTGAAGCCCTGCAAGTCTTGAAGGAGAAACTGTGGCTGGATCGGGGAACACGAGTCGTCTTCATTGATTTCTCTGTGTATAATGCAAATATCAATCTGTTCTGTGTTCTGAGGTAAGCTAAGTCACGATGAAAATTCTTCAGCCTCTTGCATCTTCCTCAATGCCATTGCTTCTTAAAATGCAAATATTTTATTATGGTCCACCAGTGGGGTGGGTCTGAGTGATGTCAGTAGAAATTGTATGGATTAGTCTTGCTCTTCCTGAAATAACCGGTCACACTTCTCGTCACCTTTCACCCTTTCCTATCAGAGGCAGTGAAGCAGCAGAGATATGGCTGCATAAACACACACACAACTCTCACACTCATGGTCTAGTGGATAGGTCATGTTCAAGTGTGATGCCTCTCAAAATTATCTCTGAGCCTCCATCCCCTAGTTTGTAATTGTTTCCTTGTCCCCTTCAAGGTTAGTGGTTGAGTTTCCAGCCACTGGTGGTGCCATTCCCTCCTGGCAGATCCGCACAGTGAAGCTTATACGATATGTCAGCGCATGGGACTTCTTCATTGTTGCCTGTGAAATTGTATTCTGTGTCTTTATCTTCTACTATGTGGTGGAAGAGGCTTTGGAGCTCCGTATCCACAAGCTTCAGTACTTCACCAGCATCTGGAACATCCTGGATGTGGTTGTCATTCTGGTGAGGATCCTTGCACGCTTTTTTGGGGGAGCAATGGCAGAGATATAAGAGCCAAAATAAATGAAGGAATGTGAAAATTAGTCTAGCTAAGACAAGAGCTGGCACATGTTTTGCTCTAATACTAAAATGAACTGCAGAGTACATGGACACACGCTCTTGTGTCTGGAAGAACTGCTAGGAGAAAATTCTTTCTTAGAGATGCCACAGAGACTGTGAAGTGAGGGCATCATTCAGCGCATCAAGACTGTATTTCCATAGCCCACCACTAGACTGCAGCTCTGAAGTGGGATTCCGATGAGTTCTGTGACATTTTAATTTCCATGGAAAGCATGGAAACAGTGGTCACTGCGGACTATTCCTCTTCCTCTTTGCAGCTCTCCATTGTCGCTATTGGGTTTCACATCTTTCGCACCACTGAGGTGAACAGGCTGCTGGGAGAGCTGCTGAAACACCCCAACACCTATGCAGACTTTGAGTTCCTGGCATTCTGGCAGACACAGTACAACAACATGAATGCAGTCAACTTATTCTTTGCCTGGATCAAGGTATTGTAGGGGGTGTGGGAGGTGCCAGGTGTCCAATCAGGCCTCTTCTTCTGGAGAGCTTGAGGGTTGTCTCTTCTATCCCTCTGAGTAAATGAGTGTAACAGCTATACAAGAGAGGATTTTCTTCAAAGTCATATGCTCTGTTTTGCAGTAAATCTGGGCAACTTTTCACCCTGCATTCTGAGGTCAGTTATTTGGAGATAACAGTCAGGAATATGAGCTCAGACACTGTGGCGTAAAAGCGGTTTTAGAAAATCCTGAGTACCACGTAACTTAGTCCACCCTGTACTATTTTGGTATTCTTGAGGATAATCTTGCAAACCATGTTTTTTTCATGATGGTCATTCAACAGCTGGAAATGACTCATCTGATGATATGGACTTTGCATTTCAACTAAAGCATCTTGGTTTGGTGGAAAGCCAGCAAGGGGCTCCTCATGAGCCTTAGGACATTTGTCCTTCTAGTAGTTCCTGTTTATATTTTCCTTTGACAGAGGGAACAGTCATACGTTTACAAACCCAGAGGAGGATGGTGGCACACCTGGGACAAATATCCTGAAGAATAAGCCACCATTCCCTAGCCAACTTTCTTCTCAGTACTTTGGTCCTATAGTGAGCTTCTTGTCTTAGTAAGCATGTGCATACATGAAAAAGACTGACCTAGCTTATGTTTTGGCCTAACTTTGTCCCCATTCTTCCATCCTGCAGATATTCAAGTACATTAGCTTTAACAAAACAATGACCCAGCTCTCCTCCACACTGGCACGTTGTGCTAAGGACATCCTGGGCTTTGCCATTATGTTCTTCATTGTCTTCTTTGCCTATGCCCAGCTGGGTTACCTTCTTTTTGGGACACAAGTGGAAAACTTCAGTACCTTTGTTAAATGCATGTAAGTGTGTAAGTTAGTACCATGTTTCCATAATTTTATTGAAATAATTTTAACTGCTTTCCACTCTTCCCGCCAGTTGCAAATCTCAATGTCAATCAGACACCTGTTGTATCTCATCGTAATAAAGCCACGATGGTTAATAAGTTGCTCACAGCCTTCTGGCTGTGACATCTTCATGGACAAAAGAATACAACGAGAAAAATGAGGGCTACAGGCAGATTTCTATTTGTCTGGTGTTTATCAGTGAGGACAAAAGATATGGTGGATATTGGTAAGGATACCTGTTTCCAGAGAAGTCCCACAGATAATGACCAATATATCTGAGATGGAGGATGAGCGCACACACACAGAAGGGAGTGTTGGGGAAGTGAGTTAAAGTCCCATCTCAGACAATCCTGCAGTCTATGGGCCTGCTCAAGCAATGTGTGATGTTAATGGAGGTATCTGTTACAGCAGTGGTTTTCAGCTTGTGTTTCACAGACCTCTGGGCATCCAGGTCCTGCCTTTGAGGGGTCTGCAAGAGAAAACGGAGACAAAGAAGCTTAGGATCAATAGACTTAAACTTCCTTCATTATAGGGGCTATGAACTGCAAGTTGAAGAGCGCTGTCCAGTTCTAACATCCCTCCAGAGTCTCACAAACTCTCAGCAAGAGATGCCTCTGTTAAGTCAAATGCCTTTAATAAGGGAAATTCAGGTTGTTTTGGTTTTGATTCCTGTTTATACCAAAGCACACTTTGGACGACCTGAATTTGTGTGGAAACCATGTTTTATTTTCCTCTAGCTCTAACCAGATCAGCTCTGGTTTGTGCCTGTGCCCATCTGGGCTGCAGGCAGGTTCAGGTTCACCTCAGGACTGTCTGAAGGTGTAGGATAAGTGCATGTGCCTTTGTGTGACCCTGTGCTCTTTCTTTCTCCCAGTTTCACCCAGTTTCGGATCATTCTTGGTGATTTTGACTACAACTCCATTGACAATGCCAACAGGGTCCTTGGGCCTATTTACTTTGTCACCTATGTGTTCTTTGTTTTCTTTGTGCTCCTGGTAAGCAACCAAGTCCTCCTTGTCCATGTATTGAGAGCAGTGCTTGAGAGATCCCTCCTGACAATCCCTGGGTTAGGTGCAGTGCAAATGCTTAGAAAAGGAGTTTCTGGTTGCAGTGCAAATAGCCCACAGTAGGCAAAGAGTGTGTTACTACGACTGGGGATTTGATTATTAGGGTGATTAAGGGCCAACATCTGTTAAGGTGAAGACTGAAACTGACTGGCTTCCTAGGCAATGGATGCAGAGGGATGCTCATAATAACCAAGTTAAACACCCAGTGTCAGGAGTCCAAATGTAACCTAAGACTTTGCAAGAGAAGCTACCAAAGGTAGTATTTGATGTGGGAACAAATGTACTTCCAGCCACTGCTTTAACTGCAAAAACTTAAGAAAGCACGGTGTGGTTGAAGCAGGCCTTCTCTTCACCCTCTTTAATTTGCCCAAGAGATACCCCATGGGGAAGCAGCTCCTGGTTTAACCAAGTCCTGCACATCTGTGCCTGTTTCTTGCTGCTTCTGCTGTTGGAGCAGGCAAGATGTCTCATGCATATTCATCTCACTTCTTCACCTTTTTCTAGAACATGTTTCTAGCCATCATCAATGACACCTACTCAGAAGTCAAGGAGGAGCTTTCGAGCCAGAAGGATGAGCTGCAGCTCTCTGACATCTTGAAGCAGGTAATGAATAGTGAATGCCATGCTGTTTTCTAGCTAAATCATGAAGCATATTTTGGAAGTCCCTGACCTAAGTGGAATTTACTAGAGAGAAACAACTCCAGACCCCCCTTCTTTGCATGTCCAAGCGTCACAGTTCCTTTCCGGGATAAATCAAGCTTCCAGACCCTTTGGCAATGAGAAGATGAGCAAGCAGGTCTTGAAGGAATCCTGTTACTTGATGTAGTGTTTCTGAGAGACTTTTCTTCCCAGGATGGTCTCTAGACAAAGTCCTTCATAGAAGTAGAAGTACTTTGATCAATAACATGGCAAGCCTTACTTTGCTAAGCTGAGCCTGTTACAGTGGCACAAATCTGACTCTCCCATGGGCAAATTCCAGAAAAGCTCCTGGAAGGTCACAATTCTGCTGTGGGACCAATATTCTGGAAAGAATAGTATTTGAGACATTATCTTAAACAGTGGATGTGCTGGGAAATCAGATAAAGGAAGAACTGGGACAAGAAAATCAGAGGGTTAGGGTGTTGGTGTCACTCTGAAGGCATGAACCTAGTTTAGAGATGAGGTTCATACAGCAGTGTTTTATTTTTGCTTGTGGAAAGCTTAAAAACCGCTGGTATTACTCAGCATATGCTCACCTGTATTGCATTGCCTGCTCTGCTCTACTCTTCACGGGTCTTTGTGCATGGTTCTGTGTGTATCTTTGGTAACAGAGCTACAACCGGACACTCACGAGGCTGAAACTGAAGAAGGAGCGGATTTCTGATGTGCAGAAAGCCCTGCAGAACAGAACGAAACAACTAGACTTTGAAGAATTCAAGAACAGCTTGAAGGAGTAAGTGAGTCAGTTTGAGGGATGCCCACTTAGTCCTTTCTCTTAGTAATGCAGGTAATTTAAATTTTCTGCTTTTCAAGACAAGGAGAGCAGTTAGCTCAGATCTGGGCAATTTAAGACTCAAAAAAAAAAAAAATTATCTTTCCTCAAATGTTTAATCTCCTGTCCTAAATAGGTTTGTTTAACTATTTCTTGCCCATTTGGGATGTCTAGGTTTGCCACTGGCAAGAGGAAACAACACACTGATTTCAAAATTCCCACTCTCTTAGAGCTTAACAGTGTAATTCTATGCTTTGAGCTTTCTCTTTCTATTCTTTTGCAGACTGGGCCATGCAGACCATGAGATCACAGCAGCTTTCTCCAGATTTGACAAAGATGGCAATCACATCCTTGACGAAGAGGAGCAACAGCAGATGAAGCGTGACCTAGAGGCAAAAAGGGTAAAAAAAAAGGGCAAGGAAAAAAATCTTCTGTTTGGTAGAGATCACTCCAAAGTGGCCTCAGGAATCTTTGGGTTTATGGTATAAACTAAGCAGGCAAGTAAAATATAGTTCCAACTCTACCTGGAAACAGCTGAGTATATCACTGCCTGTGAAGCTCTGTGTTATTCACAGTAAAGCTGACCACAGAGTCAGTATCCATATTTGCAGGAGTTTCTTTGTTCTCCAGGTTGCTCTGAATACAGAGATTGAAATTTTGGGGAAATCCTATGGTGACAACAACCTGGATGAGAATCTGACCTACATGGAAGCAAGGAATAACCACACCAATAAGGCCATCTGGGTCTCCAAAGAAGAGTTCCAAGTGTATGTTTGTGCTGTCAGTAGTTTAACCCCCCTGCAAAAGAGGGGTCCAATTTCCTGCTGTTTCCTTCCCTGATGTGACTCTTTACAGTGGTGCTGAGCAGTTTCAGTAAGATCTTGTCCCTTTTATCTTGCATGTGTGTAAATAAGCAGGTAACCAGTACAGTTCTAGTTATGTAGTTTGCTTGTTCCTGTAAAAGATTGAATTAAGAAATTTTGCTTTCTGCCTCTTGAATAACCTCTGCACCTGTCATGTGGCCACAGGCAATATGCTGTCATGTTTCAGGTCAGATAACTGGGCCAGGGAAAGCTGATACCTTTACAAAAGGTCCTGTAGCAATAAATATCCTTGATTTGTAGCCTAGTCGGCCTTTATCCTCCAGGTCAAAGAATAATACTTGGCTAATTCTTCCATAGGAGAAGCATGGGATAAATACAGCACAGAGAATCAGGATATCCTGATTCTACTATTGAGAAACACTGAGCAAACCACATAGGGCCATATCAGAGGAGAGACAGGTGCAGTATTTAATGGTGGTATTATACCGTGTCTGGGCTGGGACCCATCCTAAGCAGAACCACTGATTACAGACAAAAACACAGTGTAGCAGGTAGTTATCTCATCAGTGGGTGTGAATCAGTTATCTGATGGGGAGCTTTCACTTCTATTTCAGGTCTCTGGGACATGTCTGCTGCAAATCCTACTAATCATCACAAGAAAAAGCTTACAAATGCTCTCCATGTTTCCCTCAGCCTCCTGCATCGTGTGCTGCAGCTGGAACAGTCTATAAACAGCATTGGCTCCAAGATTGATGCGGTGGTGAACAAGCTTGATGTGCCAGAAAGAAAAGAGCTGAAGAGGAAGGATCTGTTGGGCAAACCATTGGGTGATGTTAGCAAGGTTGGTAGCTCTCCACCACGCATTTGAACCAGCTTCAGATCAGGTGACCAGCCCTGCTGGGTGAAAGGGCCTGGTATCATCTTTGCTTTTCCAATCCTCATTGACATAAGACGAAAAGGCCTGGGCAGGGGCAGGGTCAGCATTCTGTATGATAAGTCTTTTCTGTTTAAGCAAAATGACACAAAACCTCTTGCTTTCGTGCCCCCTCAGTTAACCATGGTACCTTTAAACACACCTTCTGGCTCCTTGGAGGCCAGCCTTACTCCTGTGGCAGTGGATAAAATTTGCCTGTCTTCAGTTGCTTTGTAGCTGTTCATCCTCAGACATTAAAATGATCAAACTGTCCTCTCCAGCAAGAGCAGCTCATGGCTGTCATGGACTGTGATCTTAACATCTTGCCTGTGGATTATTTATCACACATAGGGTGGAAGGTTGTCAGCTGTGTGCTTATAGCATCCCCCTGCAGAATTCTGACTTTTGCCAAAGACTGCCCACATTGAGTCAGCCAGTGTATTTTGGCTCTTCACCTTTAAAGACAAAGGCATCAAGGCATGTGGGAGCCATGTCACTACTTCAGGTTTTTGTGGCTTCAATAATGAGAAGAGCCAAACAGCACAAAGTGACCTTGCAGATTCAGAAAAAAGCCATCCCTTTTGCAGAGTAGTCTTGTGATCCCTTCCCATCTGAAAGAGTGTTTTGGGAGGCCCTCCTTCTCATGTGAACATGCCCAAAATCTTATGCAAGTGTTTGCTTGCAGATTTGCTTTGCCACAGCATTTCTGTGAATGTGCTCAAAAGGATGAAAAGGGATGAATCTCTCCTTGTTTTTCTAAAGCTTGAAAGTGCATTCATCAGTGTATTGCAGCAAACAGTGTATTGGATCTCTAATAGACAGGCAGGCTTGTTCTAATTTCTGAAAGAATGTGGGAAGATATTTTAGTGTCGTGCACACCTTGCCTCTCTCCTGGACTGTTGCTAGACTTCTTGGTAGCTTGCTGACATTGCAGGTCACGCTTTCTTCTTGTTCACAGGAGGAAGAAGCCAGACAGGAAGAGCTGCACCCCCAGAGCCTAGACCAGATGGGGAAAGAAGAAGCAGAAATTTGGGGGATGGAACACATACAGATAAACAACTTGAGTGGCAACTCTTCCCAAAAGGAGGTCTATCACATCTTGCCCAAGTCAAGTGTGCTGGGGTCTCAGGTGCCCAAGAACCTCTAGCCACAGTCTGATGCGCACCCCTACAGCAGTGCTCAACAGCCCAGTGCTCCCAGTCTGGCTGCCATGGTGTACCAAGTCACTGTCAGCTGTTACCCCACTGTTAGGATAATCCGAACAGCTGGACACAGACACCACTATTGCCAGGAACTCTTAGTATGAAAAATCAGGGATGCTCTTCTCCAGTGTAATGATGTATCATGCCATAGAGCTAGAACCTCTACCCCCCTTCACCTTCTCCCCTGCCCCTATATCTTGGGAAGAGATGAAATTTAGAGCTAGGTGATGTATTAGATTTCTGCCTCTGAACAGGCTGGCACAACATCTTTTATCTAGCCTTCCCCAAAAAGTAGGGACCCCAAAACTCTGAACATTTGAGTCCAGAATGGCATATTGCAACCTGTTCCAAACACACAATGGTCTTCAGGAAAAAGATGTGGCTGTCATGTAAAGAAAGCAGAGTATAATCACCAGTGTGAAACAGGAAGAAGAAATGTAGTTGTTTCTACCTGGTTACAGCCAGTTTTATTCTGTTGTAGTTTGTTCCCAGATTACCTTGGTAACCCTCTCTGTACCTGAGACTCAGGTGTTGAGGAAAGAGGTTACTAGCACGTAACTCTGGATAACCACAATGAGAGTTGACTGCCAGTGTAACTGGGAGAAGGCCTGAAATATTCTAAAATGAAAAGCAGTTGGTACTGGTGGAGTCCTAGGTCTGAGTGTTAGGGAGCAAACTTCTGGTTACATGATTTCTAACACAGCCGTTGACACTAAGAAATCTTTGTCATTTACTTTCACACTCCTTAAATTGCATCTCAAGGTTCTTGCACATTGCAAGCTAGCACCATATACAAAGTTTGATGCTGCTTCTTTTTGTCAAGGAAACAAATTTTCAGTTGTGGGTGCTGACATCATTTGCATTAAAGAATATTGTGAAAATGAGCTGAATATCAGTTTTTCAACCACATGCAAAACACTTCCAAGCATTTTTCTGTTTGCTGAGGTTTCTCTTTCCTTGTAATTGGGGCAGACTATTGCTGCTATTACAGGGCCACTATAAATATATTTCAAATACCTTAATCACTGGTATTCCGCAATAGTTAGCCTCAAATAGGCTCTGTAGGCTTAAAGCCAATAGAAATGTGAGCTGTACCAGACCACTGCTAACAGCTCTCATTAGTGCTACACTGTTTAGTGTGCTGTGCAGTGATAGGTTTAGTGGGGACCTTGTGCAGGGGCATCTTGTATTGTCACCTTTTTTAAGATGGATGTGTCACTGCATTCTGGGGAAAGCCTCTCTGGCAATGTCTGAAGGACCTCAGGATGAGCCCTGTCCTCAGATGGCCCAAGTTTCAGGGCTGTCACCACCACAAGATAGTCTTACTAAATTGAAGCAGAGGGTCTTCAACTACGAGGGCCCAGCGGGGGCTGTGAGAAGGAGCTTGTTGCCCCACACACAGGGAGCTTAGATTTCAGACAGGAGCTGTGGAGGCAGGAACTGCAGGGTCTCATGACTCACTTCCCATCATCAGCTGCTCCTGCTGTTGGGGACAAGACTTACCTGTGAGATGTTGCCACGGTTCTTGACTCCCAGTTCCACTGAATTCAGAAGTGAGCAAAACTTCTTACCTTTTGCTTTACTAGCTGAAAATAGAACAATGGTGTTACTTACTTCCTCCTCCTCTCTGCATTGAAGCTATTCTCTTATTCAGAAGAAAACAGCCTATGTCAGGAGAACTTCCTGAAATAGGCTTCTTTTTCTCCAAATTTTAATTAAACAGAAAATTCATATGCTAAATCGTAATTGAACAGAGGAGCTATGTGCTGTATAATGGGGCTCAAAGAGTGCACACAGCCCTTTGTAGTTAACTCATCAGGTCTTCTGTGTGTTGAAAGGCACAGAGGAAGGTTCTTACAAATTAATTTGTAAGACCTTGTTTTAGATCCTGGCTCAAGAGCAGACTACAGGTACCAAGGTATAATTGCAAGGTAAAAAAAAAATTGCTGTTCTTTTGAGGTCTCTGATAGAGTGTCCGCCTTTTCCATGGACCCAAATTACCGGATGAGGTTCTGAGTCTGCATTACAGCACAGCTATCAAATGCTTGGGATGCTGATCTGTGAGGAACTAAGTCCGGCACTTTGGGAGAGATCCAAGCAGTAACTGTCTGCTTCAGGTGGTTGAACCTGTGCCAGTAGTCAGTGTAAGATATGTTGCTGGCTGAGGCTGAGCTCCTTAACCTAGCAATAACTACCATGAGGGGAACAGGATCCTGAAATCAGGTTCTGCCAAGAAAATGAAGGTAAAACTTATTATCTGTAAAGCTTGGCTTTACAAAGCCTCAGATTTCTCACAAGGGAGAGTGTTGTTTAGATGTTGTGTTCAAAAGAGAAGGCGACTCAGGGCCTCCCTTTTTGCATTGCCCAGTGTTTCTGTTCCCCTTCCGAGCTGTGCCAAACCCCAGGACCAGCCCCACAGATTACCTCCCACTGAGGGAGGGATGCTGCAGCCACAGCAGCACAGTGTAAGAGCCCTGCCTGTCACCACACACCAGAAGATAACCTCCACTCCCCTGCTCCTTTCTGCACAGGGACTCCCATAACTGTCAGGGAAGGCAGATGAAGTGCAGAGGTGTGACAGCTGAACTCAGATCCATGGGACAGTGACCAACAGCCTTAGGCAACCAGCTCCCAGGCACTGAGTCTGCTCTTTAGGGCAGTAGGAGGAGCAAAATGGTGATATTCATGTGCAGTGTTTGTTCACACCTGAAACTTGGGAAACCAATTTTCCCCTGCAAAGGGAGAGCATGAGAGCTTCCACAGGGCCATTGCTGGGAGAGATGTCTGCCTCTCACTCTGCCTGTCTCTGGTAAATGCAGGAGACTCTAGCCTAGCTTGCCAGGTCTCTTCCTTTCTCTCTGGCAAGAACAGCCTGGCAGCTTTCTCTCCCTTGGACTTGGGGGACAGCAGTCAGCCTGCCATGTTGAGGAGCCCTAAACTAGCTCTGGCTGGGATCAGACAAGACCTGCAGGCTATAGTGGTCTCCCAGGTCAGCTTCTTTCCCCTTCCTGGCAGAAAGACCACTTCCCCCTGTGCAGGAATTTTAGCAGTGCTAGTGCTTCTCAGTGTAAAACAAGTTCTGTTACTGGCATGTGCCTGCACCTGCATTAATCTCTTCTCTCTTTCTTGTACATCTTCATGCCACTGTGCCTTGTCTGTTCTTTGTGCATGTTGTCATGCATATGATGTGTCCTAGAGGAGGGCAAGGAAATTACTTGTCCCCAGCATTTGCTTTTGTGTAATTGTCAATTGTGTTTTCAAGCTGGTTGAGAAATAACAAATACGCCAAATGGTAAATTCATACAGCTTCTCTTTTCAGATATGTGTTGTCAGGCCTCCCATCAGGAGCAGATATTACTTATATTACTTATATTACTGATATTACTTAGATGATATATGTCTGATGGGGAAAATAAAGTATTTTCTTCCTCAAAAAAAGGTGCATAGTTGTGTTTTGTTTCAATCTGCAGAGCCTTCCAAACTGCACTGTGCCAGCTGTGCCTTGAAGTGGTTAAAATCTTTGGGAAGAGGTTTGGAAAAGCATAAAGTGCTTTGAAGAGATATCACCAGTTATCACTGTTATTTATGTTGGCAGTCGCAGTGGATGTGGTCTGAGGCCCACTCTGGCAGGTGCTGTCTGTGCTCCTGACTCAGAGCCAAGGGGGAAGGAAGCGGTGTCCTAGCCATGATTTCAAAGTCCAAGTGAGGCACAGAGAGATTCATGGGTGTGTGCAGGGAAGGCCATGGCAATGATGTCTGAGAGGAGGCTCAGGCATCTGGCAATAAGCAGCCCCAACCAGCCGTGGCTACAACCATGGAAAGCTCCTGATAGCGTCTCTTTGCTGTGTCTCTTCAAGAACATGATGCCATTGTCTTAACAATGAGCAAGCCTAACTTTTCATGTTTAAAAGGAACACAAATCCCCAGACACCCCACAAATACAGCCAAGCTTCTAGGTACCTTATCAGCCTGTTCTGGTTTACCAATAGATGTCAGTCAGCACTACTCACAACCCTTTGCACCTACAGCCCCTTCCTCTTCCATTTTAGAAGGGGACCAGAAACAAATCTCTCATTTGTTTTACTGAGAGAAACTGAGATACAGAAAAATTCCCTTCGTGGTGGCAGAGAAAAGACAGAAGCAGAATCCATGGTTTCCAACAGGTAATTTATGACACTAGACTCTCATACTTGTGTATTTGTTGCAAGCTTTATCCATCTGGGCAGGTTATAATTCTCCCTACAACCTGTGAAAAGGGTTTGCACAGGTTTTGCTCATTTTTTAAAGTCTTGTGAAAAGTTCTTAATGAGTGCTACTAATAGCCTGGGGCTGCTGCTAACTGGTCAGTCCTTAGCACAGAAGGTTGTTAGCTGGAGGCTGCCCTGCCCGTTTCTTTTACGAGCACGCCCTAGCAGGAGGCATTTATAAAGAAAAGAGCAACATCAGGGAACAACTATCAGTATTCAGAGTTTATCAGCAACTAGTGAAAAAGGGAGGGGAGTAGCCAGCAGCACCTGATGATCTAGCTGATTACAAGCCCAGATGATGGATGTGCCATCCTTTTGCTGGTCATAGAAACCCTAATTCCAGGTCTCCAAACACGAAAGCAAGGAGCTCTGGGAGTGTGAGAGCAGTAAAAGTAGGAGGAATTTCAGTGAGTGCGAGGTCCAGCCCCCGTCCTGGGCTCAGAGGTTAAGGGATATGGTAACGTGAACGTGCCGGGTTTTGGAGAGACATGGCACAATTCAGCGCTTGAGGAACGAAGCAGCCCTGCTCACGGCCCATTTTCAGAGGTGGTAAATGCCGGGCATAGCTCACTGCCAGCCAGCCATGCTGCACACATGCCAGGCACTCAGGCAGGTGACAGAAGGGTGTCGGCCCCGCGGGGTGGGGTGAGAGAAAGCCCAGTCCTGGCGGAAGAGTGCCGAAGGAGTGGAGAAGTTCAGTTGACAAAACAATGGCTGTGCAGTGATGGGTCTCCAGCCTGAAGTCAGTCAGCTTTGCTGAGGCGTGCCATACAAGTTACACAGGCAAGAGCCCGTGTGCATGGCAGTAACAGGGCTCTGCACCACAGGATGTCCCAAACAGCTCTGGATGGTGCTGTTTCCTGGACACTGCCATCCCCAGAAGATACCAATCGTTACTCTGATGGTACACTCACCTCTAGGTGCTGGAAGGCACCGCAGCCTAAGAAGGTACTGGGAACCCATCCCAAGTGATCATTTCCACTGCTTGTGACTACCTGTGGGGTCCCCTTCTGCAAAAAGCATCAGAAATAGCAGCAAAGGGTGAGCTCAGAGAGAAAAACTTCATATACGTGCGCACACACACCTGCAGATGCCCTGGCCAAGACAAACACCAGGCAGTGGCTTCCCTGAAAAAGATGGCCAAATATATAGATGAGTTGGGACACAGTGGAACATAACCAGTGAGGCCAGATGGAAGGTGAGTAGAAAGAAGTCTGGCATAAGTAGCTTAGGAGTGTTCTGCTTTTTCCTGTGGCATTACTGTGTGAGTTGTGCAACCAAGTGCTTCCTTCTCTTTGTTCTACTCTTTGTTACTCCCTTCATCTTCAAGACAAAAATGCAAACATTTAGTCTGGATTTCTGGTTTGGGTTATCTTTGCTAACACTTGCTACCTGGTGATTCCCTGCTTTTCTTCCTCAGTTTACTTGTTGATAAATGTGATTTTCCTGCAGACTGCATCAGAGCAGGGGACTTCTGAGATTTCTGAGCCTTTGCACTTTTTCTTTCACCTACTGCGATGCTCTGCCCTGTTTCATGGCATGGTAGTTCTCTGTCAAGATGACATAGCACTGGTGAGCCTCTAGGAAGGCACAAAGAAGGGAAGAGTTATGGATGAGATAGAGCTAGTTTCTTATCTCTCCTCCAGAATGCAAGCTGTTTGCTATAATAGTATCTCACACTCTTGCTGTTGTGTAGGGTCCCTTGGGGGGACGAACACTTTGCGATTCTGGGTGTACAGCACCTACTGCAAAAAAAAAGTCTGAATGTGTTCAGGGCTGCCACAACAAATCCTAGTGGCAGCAGCTCAGGCCTTGGGAGTGGATAAAAGTTAAACAGTTTTTAGGAATGTCTCATAGGGCAGCCTGGACTTTGTTCCTGAGGAAGGAGGTGAAATGCCTATGTAACAATGTGTATGTCAACATTCATGTCTAGCAAGGGAACTGACCTCTGCAGAGCTGAGTTTGGACAGATAAAACACACTAATCCTGTTAGCCTCCTGCAGGCACTGAGGCCCTCAGAAGGGAAGCAGAACGATGGAGTGCCCATTCCTGACTCACAAATAGCAAGACAAACTGTACTTGAAGGAGTCCTGCCCAGGAGCTCGGGTTGAGTGTGGGAGAAAACTGTACTGGGGATTGTGTGTTGTGGCCCCAGTTTAGCATGGTGCACTTCTTCGTCTGAAGTCCCAGGCTTTGTCTTAAAGGCTTGAGAATACTATAGGGGCAGTCACGACTGGCGTCTCTCCCCGACCTGCTGGGCTGGAGAGGACATGGGAGCTTTCTTTTGCCTTTGCAGGCTCCCGAACGCATCACTAACAGCAGCGAGTAGGAGCGATCAAAATCTGAGCATATTTATGATGTCATCTTTTTAACTCCTGAGAGTTAAAAAGAGCTGCTGTGGTGGTTTAGATGCACTAGGCACTTTATCTATTACCTCCTTGGCTGATTACTTGCTTTACTAGATAATACCTGTGTGTAATTCTGCTGATCCTGTAGTTCAACTATTCATGATTTCTGTCAGAATGAAGCTCATGATATCTCAGTGTAGTGCACTAGTTAAATACTGATTTCCTTTACTCTTAGATTTGCTTGAACCTTTTCTTATCTTTAACCAATTAAGGATTTAGTGCTACTATGAATTCAGATAATGGACTAAATGATTAACAAAACTTGACAGAGTCAGATTTCTTCTACATAATCTGCAAGTCTTGCAAAAGTCGACTTCCCCAAGGCAAGCAGCACTTTAACCAAGTAAGGGAGGCCAGTCAGCACTAGCTTTGACATGATGAGCAATCAGGGTGGAAAAAGCAGGATGAGATTTTTTTTGTGCCTAGGGTGGTGAATTTGTAGATGTAGCAGATACAGCACATGTGTACACATCTGTACGGGGTGTGTCTTTTGGAATGGTTTACTGGAGCTTTTGGAAAAGAAGAGCCCAGGAAGTATCACTCAAGCACCTTGTCTGATATTGCCATCTTCTGCACTGATCTCAGAGCTGCTTTTATACAGTGATCATTGGGATCTGCTTATTGATGCATTCAGTAGAGAAGGCAATAGTACTAATCACCATACATTTCCTCCTGGACATATTTCCTCCTGCATATTTCTTATGCACTCTCTTGCTGGTTCAAGTCCCTGAAATATTTTATGAGCTTTAAGAAATTCAGCGTTAGGTAGGATTAAAAACACCCTGGATCCTCAGGTCAATAAGAGCAGCATCCTAAAGAAAGCAGTGGAGAAACAGCAGGACTCCTCAAAGCCTCACTTTCTGCTAGATCCCTTTCCCCATGCCCAGGATGGTCCCTCCTGCTCTGCAACCCTGTAGTGGCAGCCAAATCAGAGGCTCAAGGCAGCAGGAGCCAAGGAGCAAGAGCAAAGATCTCAAACCTGTGCTAAAATCTGCATGAGATCTGAAACATGACCCAGGCTGTTCTTTCCTTGCTATCACAACATACCAATTTGAAGCCTGTAGCATTATTTGTTTAATGTCATTCAGTAAAAGCACCAGGGCTTTGTAGCTTGGTGCTTTCTAGGGCTTTACACTGGGCTAATGCTTTTGGTGTCTTTCTGTGAAGACCACATCCTTCAATCTGCAGTAAAGCCTGACAGTTCACAGGGCAAACGCCCCTCTCAGTGGATGAGGAACACAAAGCAGTGCTGGCACTTACCAGCCTACAGAGTGATGGGCAAGAGAAAAGTATAGTAACATCAGGCTGTCATCAGGCTTGTTGTATTTGTCTTGAATAACTACAGCCCTGGCCACTGTTTTCTGTCCCTGTACTGACAGAAACCTCCCTCAGCAACAGTATGAGCTAGATCAACTGGACTAGTAACATCACAGAGTTGAAAAAATACTCCTAATTGGGGTGGGAGATGAAACAGGCTCTCCTTGAAGAAGCCCAGAAGACTGCTGCTTGAAGAATGGGCTAGGGAAAAGCCAGAGCCTCCAGCCAGATCCTGTATTTGGCAGATTTAGTTCCTCCCCATATCTGGGGTCTTTGCTTATTTCTTTGTCATTGGGATGAGCTTAGGCACAGGGGAGAGAGAAGTGGATTTTCCATTCCATGAAGTGTGGGAGGAGCAGTAGTGTTTCCCACAATTACCAGCATGAAGGCACTTAGCACCTTTGTCTGAGGAGCAGATGTGTAACTGAAGCTGTCAAGAGCAACCTGAACTTTTAATTGTGCTCCTTGAGCGAGTTGTTCTCCTGCACCACTGTGCAGGCACTATGTGGAGCAGCAAGTTCATGACTCAGAAAATGCTCACCTTTGTTCCCAACACACAGGCTCTGTTTGTCTCACTGTCCCAGGCACATGACAAGAGAAGATTGACTGCAGCTTGTTGAGGGGTAGTGAGTATTTAGGATTGAAATATTTTTGGAGACAGAGATGTGCATGCTTGGTGAAACACTAGGGCAAAAGTCTTCAGTGTAGGCAGATTTTCCTCGAAAGAGGAAGTTAAATCACATAGGAAACATGAACTCAAATTCACTTCTGACCCACAGAGTGACTGAAGAGAACATTCAGCAAGCCTGATCCTTGGGTGTACCTATGGCAAAACCTGCTCTTCTGATGGATCTCTAGGGCTATTTCAATACCCCCATAAACCCACCTGCTGACTTCTGACAGCCCTGCAGAGCAATGCAGTTTCATAGGACGTGGGTGTCTTCCGCCTAATGCAGCAATGGCATTGAGTATATCAACATACCCAGAGGGAGGCAGGTGTTGGAGAAGGGAGGGGTGAGCCTTTGGAGTTTTTATTATTAATTGAATAGCTAGAGGTATACTTTAGCCTAGCTGAGCCTTAAATTGATCTAGCAAAAGCTGTAGCTAGAAAAAAAAGCAATGCTGTACCGAGCTGCAGAGGGCACTCAAACCAGAGGCAATTAATATGATGACTTGACAGCTTTGCCATAAATCATATTTATAAACCATAAAATTGGGCTTTTCCGCCATTCACAGCATCAAGGAACCTGGGGAGATACAGCTTATTTATAAAGACAATAGTGCTTAGGAGTGGGAAGACAAGGAGGCGGCTTGACCACGAACTGAAGGAAATCCGATATTCCTGCTTTCACACGTTCTCCTAGCTGGGAACACATGGCAGCACAGAGAGGCAACCTGATGGACAGGCTGTTCTGACCACCTCTGAGCCCACCAAGGAGCACACTGCCTCGGGAAGGGTGAGATCAGAGTGGCAGTGTCGCCCTGGGAAGGGGCTGCTAGGGCTGCCAATGGCCCCAGCTGACCCGGCTGGACTGGACCCATACCCCGGGGTGTGATGACCTTTCCAGGAGGTGGGAGGGCTGGAGGGAGAGTGGGCGCTGCCTCCCACTCCCCGACCGTCCCTCCCGTGCCGGGGTGCGCCGGGGCCGCGGGCATTTCACGGGGCTCCTCGTGTCCGACGCCCGTTGCCCGCGTCGGGGGCTCCCAGCGAGCCAACACCGCGGCTTTGCCCCGCTGCTCTCCCCGCCCCGGGAAGGCGGGCTGACAGCGCCGGCAGCCCGGCACCCCGGCACACGGGGGCTGCTCCG